>NC_137190.1:12034468-12084468 GCF_960531495.2 Zeus faber | reverse complement strand
GGAGGTTCGCGGCTCGCCAAACCTCCTCCACTCACTGTACGCCGGACGCTCACCCCGAGCCTAACCCTGATGCATCCATTCTCCCAAGGCTTGACAGCTGTAAACAAAGAATTTAGCGAGGCAAAAATATTGCCAAATTCTGTTTTTTTTTTTTGTTTTTTTTCTTTTTTATAGAAATAAATCCAACACTTTCACTTGGTTTGTTGTATTTGTTGTGACTGTATTTCTAATCCAACCATTTTTTATTTTTTCAAATTCACATTCCTTGGACTTGTCTTAGAATATCTTATTTATCTTTCTTCCTGCTGCCTGGCGTCTCTCAGTCCCTTTGTTTTTTAACTAGTAGCCCAGAGGTGCCTCCTGTGTGTGTGTGTGTGTGTGTGTGCGTGCGTGTGTGCGTGCGTGCGCGCTGTGTATGCGCATGTTTTGAGTGGATGCGTTGCATGAGCGCGTGCTTGTCTGTACGTGTGTGCGCGTGCGTGTGTATGTCCCTCGTGGACCCCCAAGGTTGAGGCTGCCACGCTCCACAGATCTGATAGACACCAGCCATCAGCAGCAGAAAGACGTGTGACAGATATGCTGCTAAAAATACACCGTTATCCTCCGCTCCTCTGTTCTCACCCTTCCCTCCATTTCCTCCGCTATCCTGCACACCGCCGCTCGGCCATTTATATCACACAACGGCACAAGCCATTGCCAGAGACATTTTTAGGTGTTCAAGACCGGCCCCTGTTGACCCAGGGAAGATTAAGTGAGCATCACGCAATTTTTCACATTTATGCAGCCGCTGTCTCACACTGCCGGGCCGCTACCGTGTCCCAGCTACTGCTCTATTAATGATTCCCATCGCATTTTTTATTTTGTTTCACGTCCACTGCACAATAGTGTAAAATCACTATGCTATCCGTACAAAATCCAAAAAACAAACAAACAAAACAAAAACCCTGTAGGATTAATGCAATTCCATACTGGCTACCTGTTGCTGGATCTCTGTAGCCTGGGGGGGAAAATACCACTCTGAAGAAAATCAATGACAAATTCATGAAGGACATTAAATGAAATTCAGATTCAACCTTCGAAAATAAAGAAATGCTCTAAAAACTCTGCAGATGCCTCTAGGCCTTGGTGGATTCTTGCCCTGGGGATGTTCTTCACAGTGACACCGTCAAGCGAGTGATGACCTGGAAACAACACACGATTTAACAAAAAAAAAAAGACCTCGCTTTTGATCCCATAAGGGAGATCAGCACTGTAGTATTATACTAAGTACCATAGAAACAATATTGCTACTGTATTACTGTGATGTTACGATAGGGTCTCCATGATTTTTAACACATTATATGAACATTTTAGGAAAACACTGACAAGTTCATAGTTATATTACTATTATATCAGTACAATATTTTATTATAGTAATCTTATTTTAATTTGTATTTTCTATATCATTTTCCCCACATTTTATTCAAGAATGTCACGAGTAACACAATTCCGCAATGTCCAAAAGCTTCAATGCGATATTTTACCGATCTGTTCCACCGGTGCTGCTTTGTCGTCCTTAGTCCACAGATAAATAAATATCACAATAAGTGATCTTGAGAATAATGCATGTCAAAAGGATCAAGGACATTTAAGGACATCCTTAACATGAAAATAAGGCTACACAAAGTGTTGAGGACTGACATGATAATACCTTTTCATCGTCTCATGGGTCATAAGGCTGAATGTACGCATAAAAGACCTCATGGTGCAGGGGGCCACGTGGTGCGGGAGGTCTCATGGTGCAGGAGGCCACGTGGTGCAGGAGGACCTATTCACCAGGAGGACTTATTGTGCAAGAGAACTCATGGTGCAGGAGGTCTCATGGTGCAGGAGGACCCATGCTGCAGTCCTCATGGTACAGGAGGACTCATGGTGCAGGAGGACTCATGGTACAGGAGGACTCATGGTGCAGGAGGCCACGTGGTGCAGGAGGTCTCATGGTGCAGGAGGCCACGTGGTGCATTGACCAGGAGGACTCATGGTGCAGGAGGTCTCATGGTGCAGGAGGCCACGTGGTGCAGGAGGACTTATTGACCAGGAGGACTCATGGTGCAGGAGGACTCATGGTGCAGGGGGCCACATGGTGGAGCAGCAACACCAGAAGGGCTCCATGGTGGGACTGGTTCTCAAGTCTAGTGGAGGAGCTAAGCGCTGCACCCTTACTGCCTCTGACATGTGCTGTCCCATTGTTCACATTGCGCCCATTGTGCTGATTGCTTGCTGGTGGATTGGAGGGAAAAGCTGAGTGAATTGGGTGTCTTCAATCTTCCCCAATTACTTAAACCCTGTGCATCAGTGTGTGTCATCCATCATCTAGACCAGAACAAATGGTGCATCAGCATTTTTTGCAAGCCTCAACAAACAATGCAATCGCTGGTCAATGTGCGCAGGTACAGCGGGCTGGCGAGTCAGAAGAGAGATATGACCCCTGCAATTATACTACAGTACATCACTGACATGTTTTCTGACCTCCAGTAGCCCTTTGAGTGGAGAGGCTATTTTGCTGAGTGTCAGAAAGGACAACCGGAGCTGTACGCTCATACACACATGAGCTGTTGGGGTCCGGCTGGGACAAGCCGGGGGATTCTGGGAAACCTGATTCGAGAAAATCCAAAGGACGCAGAAGAAATGCAAAAGAAATCCACTCCACAATTTTGCATAAGAAATGCAAAATTGTGGAGTTTGTTTCATGTGTGTGTGTGTGTGTGTATGTTTATGTGCGGCGCAAATGTGCTTTGTCACAGGGTCTGAGATGGAAGAAGGTACTAACGTGATGTCACTCAGGCTGGACCTGGTAACCTTGGTAACATGTCGGGATGGTTGAGCTTATTACTAAATGCTTGACCTGCATCTTAGCCCTCTCTCAGAGTGAAGGAGCCATTTCCTGATGGCCAGCCGTAATCCGCAGATGGAGGCGCTGTTTAATGGATTACTGCACCTCTCTCACACTGTCTCGGCACAAAGACACATACATAAAACACAACTGCACGTAAAGATCCGGTGCACAACACACAACGTGGACATCCGCTCTGTTTCGACGAGGCAGGCTCTCACACAGAGAAAATAACAACAGTAAAAAGTGATAGCTAAGTGGTCGGATCATAAATAAATTGCTCTTATTGAGTGAAATATTGACGATGGGTTGGGATGTTTATCACTCCCGACCGAATTTGAAATGATGTTCTTATCTCATTTTGAATAAGTAAAACATTTAGGATTCAAATAAAAGAAGTCAACAAATGAAACAAATAAAGACAAAGAAATGACAGATGGTGTCGAAAACCAGGGAATCTGTCTGACGTGTCTCATGCAGGATTGCTTGGTTGTTATGATCTTTCTTATTTCAGCACCTCGGCTCCTTGCATTCTTGAAGGGGACCTATTATGCTTGCCCTTATTTTCTGTCATATATATATAATGTTACAATGTGGGATGTTCATATTCGACGTGGCCAAAGTGTCAAATAATGAGGTAAACTAACGACAAAGGAATCGCTGTGAACAAAACGCTAAGACTTCCGAACGCTCTGAACGCTCGGTTTGCAACGTCTTTTTCTGCTCTCTGCACCGGCCCACGTCAGCTCCTGCCGGATTTCCTCATATGGTCATCTGCTCCATCTGAGCCGATGTGCGCTCCTCCAAAAAAAAAACGCCACTAAAAATGACGTGTTTTTATTGTAGATATATTTATTTATTGTATTTTACAACGTTTACATGAAACAGAAAATCCCTGCATCCGTGTCTCCCACAAGCCTGGAGAACGGCAGCCAAAGTCAGAACAAACCTTTAAATTGGGCCTTGTAGATCTAATATTCTTGCCTCAACTTTGTTCAGAAACATATTTTGGTGGACTGATCAGCTGAAATCAGTGGAAAGTTATCGAATAAATACGACGAAAGCCGGATGCTTAAACACCATTGGCTCACAGACCTCGGGACCTCTAGAGGGTGGCTCCTCCTAACAAAAAAAACAAAACAGCCTGTTTTGGAACAAGGGAGTTATAGAGGCACGTTAGAATGGCTAATGTTCATAATCTGTGTCGTATTTTCAGCAAAAAACTTCAGACCTGTTTCGGAGACCTCAGTGACCTATATTAACTTGTGTAAACAGGAGCATAATAGGTCCCCTGTAATAATGAACCAGTAGAGAGACAGCAGCCATAAAATCGTCTTAATTATAAGCAGCAAAACATTACCTTTGAACTGTTTAAACAAAACGGAAGCTCCGTGAGTTGTCCATGTAAATTGATAAAAGCTCCATTTTGAGACCTTCAATAAAAGACAAATATGAGAATGACACTGAAATCTACAATCCAGCGAGCACCATGTTATCATATGGCGCCGTAAGTTACAGGTAATGATAGGATGTGCAGTATATACTGGATATATTGTATGTGTGTATGTATGTGTGTGTGTGTGTTTATGTGTGTGTGTGTGTGTGTCTCTGATGGAATGAGCGTTAACTGTGGGAAGGTGACAACGGTGTGGCACCATGACAGCACTCACAGGACTATAGCTCCCCCTGCTTATGACCCAGCACAATGCTGCCTCCTTAAAAGCCCTAAACACTGCCTCAGCCTCTAGGACTCAGCACGGAGCCTCGGTCTACGCAGGACACACTCACACACACACACACACACACACACACACACATTTTACTGAATTTTTGATCCACAACACACCCCACTAGTGTATATATTTTGCGCGCCCTCCCTGTGGTGGTGCTGGTGGAGACAACCCCCCCCCCCCTAACCTCCGCCGTGTCGGTGCAGTGCCGAACCCGGCGGGCGAAAGAGGACGACAGGAAGCCGCAGAGCTCGGTCTGTTCAGGGGACCGAGCCGCCGCCGGCCCTGTCAGCGGCGCGCACCGACAAACTGCAGCAAAGTAAGATGGAAGCCCCGCCGCCGCGGCGCTCGGACAGAATATTCCCCCGAGTGGAGCTATCGACAGGACAAACATCAAGGAGGCCACTTCTCCTCTGCCGCTCCCCGCTCAGTGTGTCAAAGCGCAGCCTCTTGACCTCCAGACTGAAGATCCTCTCCTCACACCGGTGGTCACATCAAAGATTCAAGAGCTGCAGTTAATATGACGGCGCACACACGCACACACACACACGCGCGCACGCACACACACACACGCACGCACACACACACACACACACACACCAAACCAACTCAAGTAACTTTCTTTCGCACAACCAAAGGTTCATTTCAAAGTGGACCTATGAAGCACAACTCACTCTTTCAGGGCTTGAGCACATACGTTTGTGTTTCTGAAGGGCCCACTAACACAAAAACCGTGAAAAAAGACAACTCGGTCCTTTGTTTGTGTGCAACTCGGGGCCTCGGGAGGGTTGCTACTCCCACCAGCCTGTTTTCAGACAGGGTGGATTGGACGCATGTTACAATGGCTTGAATGCATGGTATTTTCAGCTAAAAAACTAATTGATACATGTTTTTGGGAACTCAGAGACCTATATTAACTTGTTGAAATGGTACACAAAAGGTCGGCTTTAAATGTGATAGTCACAATGTGATGTAGGATTTCCAAGAGTGGAGCTGGAAAAGAGGGTGTGACATACAACTGTGCATTCTTCTTGTTAACCCCCCCCCCCGAAATAACTAGCTTTGTTTTCCCTTTGTAAGGGATTTTGTTCATTGCTCCAAAAGGAAGAGGGAAGCAAGACAAGGGTGAGCTGGTTCTACTCTGTAGGGGATTGATGAGGGCATTATTTGATATTTATAAGCGTCAACATGTGATGACGGTTAATGAGACTGTAGTTGAAATGTCACCACCTCATTGCCGTACATCAAACGGCTTCCGATTGCGCCGTCTCTCTCGCTGTTCTATTTCGTCACAATGCACGTCCACTGGAGAGTCAAAGCTGCCTCTGGTAGGTGGTGGTGGGGTAGTGGAGCCGGAAGCTCGACCGCCGATGTCCGCGGTGTCCGGTAACGTCACCTAAAATCCAACGCTACCGGCGAAGCCTCCCGTTAAAAGCTCGATAAGTTAAAGTTAAAGCACGATGGTGCCTCTTTTTACACTGGGACGGAACCCGCGGTCGCACCCAAAGCTCGGGCGGCTTCTCCTCCAGCCCTCCGAGGCGGTACCGGCGCTACCCGACAGTGTAATCCTATAGTGGCGGGGCAGTCGTCTCCCCGCCTTCATTAGTCGCAGTTTGAATTCCTGCAGCCTCTCAGACGGAGGGAACTGTATCCCGCGCTGCAGCGGGGCAGACGGAGGTGGCGCCTCGGCAATTTCATTTTGTTTAAAAATACTTCCCAAATGTCATTAGGGCTGCATTAAAGGATCCTGTGTTAAAACAGGCAGGAGGGGAGGATTGAATCAGCGCAGTGCGGGCTGGCGCTCCTCACAGCTCCACTCTGCATTAAAGGCATGTTGGGTTACACTCTGGGCAGGAGACAGCGCTGCCATGACCCGCGCTAACTGCATTAATACCTCCATGTTGTTATATATATATCACCTGTGGACGCAACGTGCTCCGCCTTCAGTAATTACTGTCGGTACACAAAGGAGCGTGCGCCGGCAACAGAGCGGTCGAGACTAGAAAGGCTGCGATGATTAAATACGGTTTGAGTCCGGCCAACGCAGAGGTTTAATGGTGGGTCTCCAACAGCGGGGATGGGAGGGGTGCGCCTTTTAGAGAGCACTGCCCCCGGTCCTCAAGGCTCAAAATGCATGTTGACAAATACGACGTTTGACGATCCAAATCCAAATCCAGTTAAATTCACTGATCGTACGCCGACAGTGAAAACAGAATAAGTGTAGAATTTCTTTAAAGCTCTTATTCCGACGCGGCTCTAACGCTCCTCGGATGGACCCCCCTCCCACTTCCTCACATGTCTCGCAACATTTGCTTTGGCATTTGCTGACGCGCACCATTAGCATTCATACAAAATGCCACGTTGTTTATTGAGTCTGGACATTTCTTTTTTTTTTATTTTAAGTCAATTTTTTATTTTTGAGTCATAATTTTTAATTTTGACGCGCTGTGAAAACCAGTTTGAGCCGACTCGGTGACGTAGAAAAAAGCCTCCTCATTATCACAGATCATCCACCCAAAACGAGGAAACCTTTGTTTCCATTTGGATTACAGCAGGCAGGAAAAAAGGCAGAGACAATTTCTAGGGGACGATTCTTTCACCAAGAACATCATTCTGAATCTACAATTGTGCAGACATCCCCAGCGCCGCTCCACCCTCACCCAACCCGCCACCCCCTCCCCACCCGAAAAATTTCATCTTTGTGTGTTGAAGAGAACTATTGATTTCCCTGCAGTCTGAATTGTAGGAATGCGCTCAACCAGCACAGCTGAATGCAAGTGGGATTTTGTCTGTCCCAACATTTTGGAACAGGTCTGGCTCAGGAACAACAGGCCAGCACCAGCTCCGGAGTGCTTCAGCCCCCAATTCCACTGTCACTGACCCCCATCACGCACCCTACATTATGCATGCTGTGTGTAGTTTGTAGTGACCTCCACATCAGCTTACGCTGGCGTTCAGAAGTCCTTGGAAGACCTCGCGATTTCCGTTAAGGACCAGCAGGTGCTCTGGGTCTGCTGTCTCGTCAGGTGGATCAAATAAGCGGACGGACAAACATCGTGCATCGACTTGATAGATATATAACTTTTGAGAAGGACAGGTAGATATTTGAAGAGGACCTATTACGCTCCTTTTTACACAACACACATCTCTGAGATCCTCAAAACATGTCTTTGAAGTTTGTTGCTGAGAAATACCGCCTCAGGTTGCGCATTCTAGCCATTCTAACATGCCTCTATACCTCTCCTGTTCCAAAACAGGT
This sequence comes from Zeus faber, assembly GCF_960531495.2. Taxonomy (NCBI): domain Eukaryota; kingdom Metazoa; phylum Chordata; class Actinopteri; order Zeiformes; family Zeidae; genus Zeus; species Zeus faber. The sequence goes on along the minus strand of NC_137190.1, from coordinate 12,076,607 downwards.
TGTTTATTCGTGGGAGGAGCCTCCCTCCCGAGGCCCCCAGGTCTGTGGGCCAATGGCGTTTGAGCGTGGCTTCCGGGTTTTGTTGAACCGATTTCACCTTATCAGTCCAACAAAATTTGTTTCCGGGCAAATTTTTAGATGGACAAGGACTCATTTAATCCACCTGTCCCTTCATCTAAACGACACCGTCACATCCGCCTCACGAGTATCAAAAAGCAAAGCAAATTAAAAAAAAGGCAATTTGGTCTGTTTGGTTCCCATCTTGAGACAGGGGGCCTAAAGGTTTGAGGAAAAAGAGTCAAATAGCGTTGAATCCTTTCTAGATTCAAGATTCAAGATTCAAGAATTTTATTCGTCACTTACATATACATACTTTCATACATATATGCAGTGAAATGTAATGCAACGCACCCGGTGATAACACACAATATGTGCTAGGAAAAATTTCTAATAGCCCAACTAACTGACTCCTAAAACGTAATACAGTAAGTCGAATACTTAAAGAATAAGATAAAAATATATAGAATAAAAAAAAATAAAATAAAAATAAAATTAAATAAAATGGAATCGATAGAGGGAATATGCTTATGTATATGGAATAGGTCTACCGCCCCGATAACACCAACCTGTGAATGCACATCTTACCGTCAGTCACAAAAGGCCGCGAGACATCTGCCGTAATCAGCAAATAAATGATTACATTAGGGCCATTATTTTTTTTATTTTTTTATCAATGCTGCTGAGCTTCAGCGTCTCGCAGACGAGGCGCCGTGGAAGTCCTTTCGCTGCTTCAGCACTTAGGAGGCTCTTTAGGAGCCACTCTTTCATTTTGACCGTCACATGTTTTTTGTTAGAAAGGGTGGTTGCAATGGTGTCATTTATTGGGATGTGTATGGCTATTCTTATTTGTGTATCATGTATTTGGGCCGAAACACGCACACGGCATGACAGAGAGAGGGGGAGGAAGAGAGTAATGGAGGTGTGAGGGGGGAATGGATGTATTGGGTAAGATTTCATCACCAGCAACAAGGATATACAGCATAAACACATGCACACACATTTTATAAACACGCACACACACACACACGCACATACACACACACACACACTAGGCCAGCGGTGCGTCTTTTTCATGGGGGCTCAGGGTCGTGTCATGCTAACAGATGGACGCTGACCCTCCCCTTTTTCTCCAATGGACTCCTGAAATCAAGATTGATCTGGGCTTCCTCACATTTGCACCCTGCGAAAAATGCCCCTGACATTCATCAAAATGACACGGCGAGCGGCAGCGGCTGGCGTATTTCCCGACGCGGTTGCAAAGACGAGCGCGCAACTCATCGATCTTGGCTTTAATTGAGATAGTTTGCACATTTTGAGAATTACAGGTAAATCGTTGTCTCAATGCCCTGGTGCGTGGCGAGGCCCGCCGGTGAATCGGCGCCAACCGCCCGACCTTTATCCTGCCGCCATTCACGCCGGGGCGCGGCTTTCTTCTCAAAGACGCAGGCGCCGCTTCGCTACGTGCGTCGGGAGAGTGCGCGAGCGGGGCCCTTCCTTTACATTGTGCCCGGCGGTTGAGTGCATTGAAGATGGGGCCCAAAGGAAACAGGACAAAACCCAGCTGGTTCCGAATGAGACCTTTTTATCAGGCGATCGGAGCCCGGCGGGAAACCTCCAGAGCCCAAACTGTGTTTTAAGTGAGACCGCGACCGCTGGGGCCATTATCCTTTCACTCCCGAACCTTTCTCTCACTGTCCATACGTACCGGTGTATGTGTCTGTCCATCCGTGTGGGTGCAGGTGTGTGTGTGTGTGTGTGTGTGTGTGTGTGTGTTTGTGTGTGTGTGTGTGTGTGAGTGTGTGTGTGTGTGTGTGCGTGCACGCGTGCGGGTGTGTGTCCTTCTCCCCGCCTTGAAAGCCCTCCGAGCCTCGGGGAGCTGTGAAAAATCAATACTCTTCAGCAGCTCGGGCTCTTTATTCATTTAATAACTCACTACCATTGCATTACTGTTCCACTGATCTCCCATCACAGTGCCCAGATTGACACCTTTGTGCTCTTTTACCACACTGGAGTTTGATGTAATCAGTTAAACCTCCGCCCCGCACCTGACACATGCATCAAATGGACCTGGGCTATGAAGAGGGGTGCAGCAACAACATTGCATTATGAAAAAGATGAGTCAAAGTGTGCGAAAGGAGAAGAATCAGCCTGTGTGTGTGTGTGTGCGTGCGTGTGTGTGTGTGTGTGTGTGTGTGTGTGTGTGTGTGTGCGTGTGCGTGTGTTTGTGTGTGTGTGTATCATTGTTGTTCGTTTGATTGAGGCTCGCCATCCGGCGGCATTATAACACCCACGCACAAGCGCGCATGCCAAAAACGACGACGGGTGTTGAATGTGTGTGTGTGTGGGTGTGCGTGTGTGCGTGGGGGTGGGTCGGAGCATTTGCCCAAATGTCAGAGAAACATCAGGAATTTACAACTTGAAACACAGTATCTGAGGTGAAAGATTCTTGCAGTTTTCACGATGGGAAAGAGACTTTGCTTTGAGAGCATCTGCCTGTCTATTCTATTTACCCTTTACAATAATACATCCTGGCATTTTATATATTTTGTGTATTTTAGTTTGTGTTACTTGTTAGTTGTCTATGTTTTGGCAATTTGTATATATTTGACGATTATTTTTTCTTTTTACTTCACTTTTTTTTTCTATTTTATTTTATCATAATTTTTAATCTAAGACTATTTTTAATCTCAGACTGCTGAGCTTTCTTTATGCTAAAGAAAAGCACCAAACTTCAACAGAATCAATTCCTCGTACCTGGCGGAATAAACAGATTCTGATTCTGACACACTCTGTGTGTGTGTGTGCGTGGGTGTACGTGTGTGTGTGTGTGTGTGTGTGTGTGTGTGTGTGTCCATATACAGTATGACCGGATGTATGCAGATGTTACTGCAGATGTGTAGATATGTGTGCGATTGTCTGTATGTATGTGTGTGTGTGTGTGTGTGTGTGTGTGTGTGTGTGTGTGTGTGTGTGTGTGTGTGTGTGTGTGTGTGTGTGTGTGTGGGTGTGTATGTGTGTGTGTGTGTGGGGGGGGGGGGGCGTGGCTTCCCGTCCTGTGTGAGGCTCGGAGCAGAGAGCAGGTGGGCTCTGGATGGAGCAGAGTATCTGTATTGATTGTTTTTGTGCCTCAGAGCTGTTTAGCCATTGTCAGACCTGCCTCTACCAGCTGAGAGGCAAATTGCAGCATTTACAATGGGAGCCTGTTTTTTTTTTCCTCCCGTATATGTTTATTTTTCGTTTCCCATCCCCTTTTTACGATGGGCGATGTTTCCACAATCGGGGCTGATGTCGGAGCATTTGTGTAAAAATCCTCCGACAACCTACATTGGGTACAGGGGAAAGCCAAACTACAGCACAGAGGTTCTGCTTCTCCTCACCATGCAAGCACTCTGCACTTATGTAATGAATATAAAAAAAACGGATAAAATATTCAGCGCATGCAGAAGACACAGTGTCCATGATTTACGGCGACTCATGTTCATCAATCAGCACATTTTGATAACTGGTGATCACCCCATAATCAGAGATCACAAATCAAATGAGTACACTGTATTATACATTGTAATTAGGTCATAAAAATACAGGGGAAATGTGAAAAAATCTAGCTAGGCATACATCACTATCAGCTCCGTCATAATATAATGTGTTTTGGAAATATACAAGCAATGAAACTCATGCAGTAACTAACAATGCAGCGCTGCTTTAAATTCACATAAGCTTTGGCAATTGTGCATTTTTTTTTTTTTTTAACTGATCCCTTTCGCTATCAGCGCAGGGCTCTGAGTGTATGATTTTATGATGGTTCTCAAACATAATGTGCACCCGACAGGATGTTTGCTCATTCAATATCTAGGAGCGTAAATTAATCAGCAGAGGAGGAGCTGCTGTTTGCCAAACAGACAGCTGAAACACACGACTTATCAATAATCCGGGGGTGGGGGCCTTAGCGTGGTGTTAATCGATAAAATGGTGGAATAATTCAGTTCAGTGCGCGGTTACAGCGGTCAAAACACCCGGATTCCCCCAAAAGGCCAAAAAGGCCTTGAGCTCAGAGAGGCACTGGTGAAAGAAAAAAAAAAGAAAAAAGGAAAACTATGTTGCAAAGAAATTGGACGGGGACAGTTACTGTCAATGTGTCCTTGAGCAAGGCATCCCGCCCTCAGGTGGAATAGTGAAGGAGAGAGGTACATTTCGGTCAATGAATGTATGAAAAATGTAGTTGTTTCTTGCCTTGGAAAATATCTCATCGCCTGTTTTTATGTGAACAATCAAGTAAAATCCAGTAGAATTTGCACCAAAAAACAGTACACTGTGCAGAGATCAATACCGCACCCTTAAATAAAACAAACTGGTACTGATTGGGGATTTCCTCGTGATTAGCAACTCCAGATTGGGCCCGGTTCCCTCTGAACTTCTATCCAGTCTCTTTTTCTTTTTTCTTTTCTTTTTACGTACACACTGAGCTGCTGCGTGTCCCAAACTAAAAGGCTGTTTCATGACTGTTAATGAGTCAATGAACCCAGACATTGTAATGAGTCCCTTCCAAAGGTGAAGTCGGTTTATCGAAGCACTTTCATAAACATAAAGAAGTGAAGTAATGTTACAAACTCCCTCCAAGATAAACGACTCTCAGATGAAGTAAACGAGGGAGAGAGAGAGAGCGAGAGAGAGAGAGGGAGAGAGCGAGAGGGAGAGAGAAGGAGAGAGTGAGCGAGAGAGAGCGAGAGAGAGCGAGAGAGAGAGAGAGAGAACGAGAGAGAGGGAGAGAGCGAGAGAGAGAGAGAGAGAGAGAGAGAGCGAGAGAGAGAGGTGCCTAGTTGGCTCCATGCAGAGAAGCTGACATTAAATCAAACATTGTGCATGTTTGTGTGTGTGTATGTGTGTGTGTGTGTGTGTGTGGTGTGTGGTGTGTGTGTGTGTATTGTCTGCATGCGTGCATGTGTGTGTGCATGCGTGTGTGTGCAAGTGTGTGTGTGTGTGTGTGTGTGTGTGTGTGTGTGTGTGTGTGTGTGTGTGTGTGTGTGTGTGTGTGTGTGTGTGTGTGTGTCTGCTTGTGTGTGCACAGGGTTTATTGATTAGCTTGCACAGCTTTATAGTACTGTGTTGTAAATGTCATGTTTTTACAGGCTACTGTTTGATATAAACCTGATTAAAGTATTTGCTTGCCAACACAGATTGCGAGCAGCAAACGCTCGGAATCAGACAATTACTCAGCAATTAGGAAGCGCAGAGATTACAATATGGCTGCCGTGTGATGCAGGAAAGCAAACACGTCCTTTCCTTTACTCTCCCTCCTCTTCCTCTTATTCACTGCTCAAACACAAGAAATGTGAACAACAGTGAAAATTAGTAGTATTAATATTATTGGCACTATATATGTTTTGTGTTCAGGGTTATTATTATTATTATTAATAATAATAATAATAATAATAACAACAACAATAATAATAATAATAATAATAATAATAATAATAATAATAATAGTAATAACAATAAGAAGAAGAGGAAGAAGAAGAAGAAGAAGAAGAAGAAGAAGAAGAAGAAGAAGAAGAAGAAGAAGAAGAAGAAGAAGAAGAAGAATTATCATTATTATTATTATTATTATTATAGTAATATTAAACACTGATAATAATTATAGCAGTAACAACAACAACAAATATAGCTGCGGGCAGCAATACGTGGGGTACAGGGTAGTCGGCCCTCCGTTAAAGTTCAATGTAGGAGTGTGCTTTGGCTCTGTTGCTTTGGCTCTGTTTGGTGTGTTTTGTGACTGCAGAAGTTCTTTCGTTCTGGCCTGGTTACAGTGTAATTCTATGATCGGGTGGTGTTTGCGGGTGTGGGTGGGTTTCCTACGTCGCACTTAACGGCGGTTATCATTCTGAAGTAGGGCTGCATGATTATGCTTTAAATAATAATCACAATTATTTTAGTCAATATTGTGATTCCGATTACTTATCAGAATTATTCATCCATTTTGGGGAACAGCATCTATTCAGCATTGCGGTTTGACTCACTTAATTAAGGATACATAATGAAATTTATTGTGTTTTTGTTGTAATTGTAACGAATCTGATGTTGTTGGTTATTGTCCTTATTGCGAGGTCTCTTTTGGGGGTGTGTTTTTAGTGCTGGTATGAGTTGCGTGCTGAGTATGTCAGTATACTGTACACCGATCAGCCACAACATTAAAAACACTGACATTTTAAGTAAATTACATTGATCATCTCGTTCCAATGGCACCTGTCAAGGGGTGGGATATATTAGGCAGCAGCAAGTGAACAGTCAGTTCTTGAAGTTGATGTGTTGGAAGCAGTAAAAATGGGCAAACGTAAGGATCTGAGCCACTTTGACAAGGGACAAATTGTGATGCTAGACGACTGGGTCAGAGCATCTCCAAAACGGCAGGTCTTGTGGGGTGTTCCTGGTATGCAGTGCTTAGTACCTACCAAAAGTGGGGTGAACCAGCGACAGGGTCATGGGCGCCCAAGGCTCATTGATGCGTGTGGGGAGTGAAGTCTCGCCCGTCTGATCGTGTCGCATTGAAGAGCTGCTGTAGCACAAATTGCTGAAAAAGTTGATGCTGCTATGATAGAAAGGTGTCAGAACACTCAGTGCATCGCAGCTTGCTGCGTACAGGGCTGCGTTGCCACAGGCCGATCAGAGTGTCCGTGTTGACCCCTGTCCACCGCTGAAAGCACCTACAATGGGCACGTGAGCGTCAGAACTAGACCATGGAGCAATGGAAGAAGGTGGCCTGGTCTGGTGAATCACGTTTTCTTCTACATCATGTGGATGGGCGGGGTCAGGGTCCGATCGGATCGAGCATCTGTGGGATGTGCTGGAACAACAAGACCTTGTAACTTCCAGAACTTGAAGGATCTGCTGCTAATGTCTTGGTGCCAGATACCACAGGACACCTTTAGAGGTCTTGTGGAGTCCATGCCTGCGCGGGTCAGAGCTGTTATGGAAGGGGACCTACACCATATGAGTGGTTGTTAGCGGTGGTTTTAATGTTGTGGCTGATCGATGCATTCCGGAACGCAAGGTCATACTTTTCCACACCAATACAGGCAGTAACCACCGCGTACGTTAATGCAAATGTTGTGCGACAGACGGTATGTTGCCTTGGCAATTCTAATATTGCAATATAATCTCTTCCTAGAACGTTGTCTTTTATTCTCCCGGACATTTTCATGTCCTATTAGTTCATGGTGCTGTTCACTTGGTGTCCGCGTCAAAACATTTTGGGTCTTGCTCCTACAGTAAGTACTGCCTGTCAAACGGACAGCTGCACACCGCTTGTTCCTTGAGTCTCCAAACCGTGCATCGCCCTGATGAAATGAGCCTCTTAACACCCAGATGTGTGGAGTACCAACAGGAATATTTAAAGGATCTTCATCTGGATTCAATGTTATCAGAGGTTTTGCAGGAACTTCTGTCTGCGTTTTTTCCAGTCGTTCTCACTGAGTTTTTGCAGCCCTTATGTTGGAATTTTATTCAAGTCTCTTTTTAAGAGGAGAGTGGCTGACCTCTAAAGCAGCACGTTCTGCCCATCGTTTCTTTGTTGCCTCGGAATTTGGGCTTCTTCTATTATAAATACATGTTCCTTGTATTATGTAATTTCTTATGGTTGTTGTTAATAGTAATTATAAATCAGGAAGTTTGTATACATTGATACCTCTGGAATGTCTCAAAATTCTGACAGTGATGTTTTGGGGGTTTTATTTTGTAGAGCTTACTCTGGTGCATCAGTTGCCTTCAGAAGCGTATATATATTTATGACGTTTAATACGCTGCGCCTTGTTTAATCCAATTGTCTTCTGGTTATACTTGAACTACATTTTTTCAAACATAAAAAGGTTTATAGCAATAAAATCACTTTGTAACTTCATATGGTTCGTAAAGAGTTCGTAAGTTATATTCCTTTTGTTTGTATGTTATATTCATTTAGTTTGTATGTTATATTCATTTAGTTTGTATGTTATATTCCTTTAGTTTGTATGTTATATTTATTTAGTTTGTATGTTATATTCATTTAGTTTGTATGTTATATTTATTTAGTTTGTATGTTATATTCCTTTAGTTTGTATGTTATATTCCTTTAGTTTGTATGTTATATTCATTTAGTTTGTATGTTATATTCCTTTAGTTTGTATGTTATATTCATTTAGTTTGTATGTTATATTCCTTTAGTTTGTATGTTATATTCCTTTAGTTTGTATGTTATATTCCTTTAGTTTGTATGTTATATTCCTTTAGTTTGTATGTTATATTCCTTTAGTTTGTATGTTATATTCCTTTAGTTTGTATGTTATATTCATTTAGTTTGTATGTTATATTCCTTTAGTTTGTATGTTATATTCCTTTAGTTTGTATGTTATATTTATTTAGTTTGTATGTTATATTCATTTAGTTTGTTTGTTATATTCCTTTAGTTTGTATGTTATATTCCTTTAGTTTGTATGTTATATTCATTTAGTTTGTATTTTATATTCCTTTAGTTAAAGTCCAATCATGACTCTATCTGGGCGTGGTGTTATCTTGGTGTGGTTTGGATTGTTGACTATTCACTAGACTGCAGTGCCATCACGTGATCTGTGTCCTCCATCAACGCATGCGAGGAAGGATTTCTCTGTTGCGGCCTACATCTGTGTGTGGTTGCGGTTGTTGATGAAAAACTCGTTCCGCAATAATGATCTGGACGCCATGTTGGAACTGCCTCCAATACACATCTTACGCCGATTTATTAAAAAAATAAAAATTATAATCCTGTCCCACGCATTGTATCGCGTCAATTCTCACTGGTGTTTTTCGTGACAAAAGGTAATTTGGAACGCGACTCGTCGGGGATTCCTCCCGGTGCCAGATCTTCTAATGTGAGAGCCCCTGTCACCGACCGGTTGTGCAGCGTGAAACCACAGGACCGCGAGATTCCCCATCACAAGACAGAAAGTTGCGTAGTGTGAACAGTACAGCGATCTGGCGACTTTGAAAGCCGTGTAGTTTGCCCATGGCTTTATTCATCTGTGTGTGTCTGCGTCAAATTCATGACATCCATAAGAGTCTGACGTCAGTCCTATCTACATGTGCCGCCATCTTGGTGATTTCCCGATTGTTGACCAATCCATAGACTGCAACGCTATCATGTAACCTGTGCAAGCCGTCATTTGCTCATGCACGTGCGCTGCAGCGATGATAAAATATACAGTTTTACACTAAATTATTCCAACATAATGGACCGATCTGATCAAACTTGGATGACGGCATGTCAGGACTGCCCTGAATACGCATTTTATTAATCTTGTCTGAGCGCAGTGGATCCATGAGCTCCATAGACTACTGGTGTCAGTTTCTCATTAACAAAAACAATAGGGCTCCCAACCTTCCAGGTTGGACTCTTAATAATAATAATAATAATAATAATAATAATAATAATAATAATAATAATAATAATAATAATAACAATAATAACAATAATAATAATAATAATAATAATAATAATAACAATAGTAGTAGAGAAGGGGGCTAGCCTCTGTCTTATTCGACATTTTATTGCACACAGAATTGTTCAAAAGTTTTCTGCTTCAATTTTTAGTAAGCACTATGGGGATTTCGGAAGAGGTTGAAGCCCTCAAAACATCGCAGAGGGTAGCAGGGCACCATATTATGGGATGTGACATCTCTAAAATGTAGAAACAAATATTGGTATTCTGCTTCCTAATCATGTTATTATAACGACTTGAATTTTGGAAGGTATTACAGCTGCATGCAACGCTTTATCGGTTAATAAATCTCACAAGATCATTTAAGGCTTTTGAGGCTTTGTTGTTAATCTTTCAATTGATCTGTATCAATGGATTTACTTGCTTATAAACTACTCATGAAGTTTGAATGCTCTAATCCCCCAAAACCATGTGTAGATAAAGTAAATATAACCTTCAAAAGCTTCCTCTGGATATATTAGGTTAAAAATTCTAACCGTTTAATCCAAAGTTAAATTGAATTTATTTGATCCCATTGCTGCCTCTGACAAACAGACTCAGAAAAAGCAGCAGTGATCTCTCCCACCTTCCCACAAGGTGCTTGGGGACATTGTCAAGAGCCATGTTTGGTGTAAGATTGCCATCTAGCGGCTAAATTTTGGGACTTCATTATCAACATGAAAAAGAAAGAAAGAAAGAAAGAAAGAAAGAAAGAACAACGTTTTTTATTAGCTGACGCACTCATTTTTATGTTATTTTACAACAAAAAAAAGTCAAATAATAATCATAATTCAATAATTCAAAAGAAATGTGAATACAGAATACATGAATAGAGAAAAATATACAAAATAGAAATAAACACAAATAAACATAATGTCGTATGATATCATATTTTACCATTATGTCAACTCATCCATGTGTGCTTCTCACACCAATTATTCAAACACACAGATTTACAATTCATGGTCCATGCATGAACCGGCACAGCAGCATTAGGTCTGAGTGATGCGCTTATGTCCATGCCGGTGAAGAGCCAAATCACATTCACATCCCCGGATGTGTTTGTTTGCAACTGTCTGCATGGGAAGGGACGTGTGAATATGCATTCATCTCTGCTTGCATAATTAATGCCTTAAGCAAATGTCAGACTGCAGGATTAGAATGCAGATTTGAACGTAGCGCTGCACTCTGCCCCTGAGACCGGTTTGCCCATCCTCATTCCACATGTGTGTGATCATACACTATTGAATTATCGGCAACGCAGCATTCAAGCAAGTTCCCTATTAATTGGAACGTTTGTTCTACACTGAGTCCAAGTGTGACCGTAAATTCCTTTTCAAATAAATGTATTGGCAACAGGTACAGCTGTGATGTTAAAGGTCCAATATTATACTCCTTTTCAACAGGTTAAAATACAAAGTAGGTCTCTGAGGTTTTTTTGTTGTTGCTGAAAATACCGCTGAGATTATGCATTCTAGCCATTCTAGCATGCCTCTGCACCCCCGTGTTTCTCGGGCTGTTTCTGTGTGTGCGTCTCTTGCTGCTCCCCACTCTCCACTCCGGTGGCTTCCCGGCCGTGTCTTCTTGATACCGTGGTGACAGTGAAATAATACAGGAGATTTACAGGAAAAATATTTGAACAGGAGGACGGCGGGAGAGAAGGGTAAAATACGGGAGAATCCCGGGGAAAAAGGGAGGCAAAGGACAGCTGGTATCGATTCCTCTTTCTTTTAGAAGATTTGTGCTGGTCGGTACAGCCAACAGAGCGGTTCCCATGCACAACCCGCCAATGGGGGCAAATCTGAACGGCTTGTGGAATCACATGTTTTCTGAGTTGTCATATTTCACAGGCTGTGTGTTAGTAGGCCCACCAGAGATCCAAATGTATGTGCGCAAGCACTGAAAAAGTGAGTTTTTTCATAATATGGTACTAATATTTACACACTTTTGGAAGGACGTGTTTTAAGGCACTTGTCCACATTGCACCTTCTTGATTGGACGTGCACAAATCAAACAGCCGGAGCATTGGCGACGAGACAAGAGAATGGAAAAAAGGTTTGTGTCTGCCTATCAATTCCACACAATGAGTCCTGTTTGTCATCATTGAATCATTTATACTGCGCTGCTATTGTATCTGTCAGTGGGTGTCTCGGATACTCATCATGTCTATCGGTCGTACTTTGCAAAATACAATTATAAGATTCAGCTAATTGTCATTGCACAGAGTGCAAGTACTGAGGCAACGGAATGCATTTCACCGTCCTAGTAACGGACGTATTTGGAGCCCGGGGAGCAGTGAGGGGGTTAAGCGTCTTCTTAAGGACACATCAGCACGCTACCAGGAGGAGCCGGGAATGGAACCGGCAGTCTTCCGATGACTAGACGACCCGCTCCACCTCCTTGAGACACTACCCGCCTCAAATGGGATGGTGTCGTGAGCTGGACCTGGTCAAAGATCCACTAACTATCAAGATTCTCATGCATTGGACAACATTCCGAAATCAAATAACCTGAGCTTCATTATTTAAACGTACTTTCATTAAGGACGCCCCTTTTGCTTGGCGGATAAACTCAACAAGCTGCAGGTCTAACATTATGTGAGTGGGCTGCAGATTGTTGCTGAAAACTGACATTGAATCAATACAGGCCGACGTGGGTGATCCCAAAATGCAGATCTTTACATTTCTCCAGGAAGAACAAAATGTAATAACCATGCAAAGTACATGCAAATGTACATACGTAGTGTTCAGTTTTAGATGGAACTAAAACAAAAACAAATGAGATGGGGTCATATTGCATTATATCAAATGTATTCATTTTCTTTAAGCATTTGAAAACGTTTATTCAAAGAAGAAGAAGAATCTTTATTCATCACACGACACACACACACACACACACACACACACACACACACACATGCACATGCTTTTTGGATGGTGGCCGGTGAAATGAGGCCTCTGCATTAAATGAGGCCTCTGCATTTAACCCATCCTGGCTTGTCCTTCCTCCGGGGGCACAGCCAGGAGCAGTGGGCAGCATTCGTGGACGCTCGTGGATGATGTGTGCACGTTTTTGGGGGGGGTCCTTACGACGTTAGGTTGGAGAAAGCCCCATGTGAGCCGGGGGAGAACATGCAAACTCCACACAGAAGGGCTCCTATTTGGGAGATAACCCGCCGGAGCACGGTGCCATCAGTGCCCCAGACGGGAATCGAACACAGGACCTTCTTGCTGTGAGGCAGCAGTGCAATGGGTGGCCGGGGTGGATAAGTAAAACATTGTCTATTGGAGATTAAAAAGCAACCCGCGCATGAGCTCCTCCTGCCACCAGGGGGCAAGCTTGCACCGTCGAAAGCTCCGTCACCGCGACTCAGGGCGTTACCGCTTGTTCTAAAACTGTCTTTTCCTTCCTCCTTCTCCTGCTTCTCCCGCTGCCCTGGTGCTGCCAAAACCCGAGCCAGCCAGCATCCTCAAATGAACCAATAAATCAAATTGAGTGCGATTCGTTGATGGATGATTTATTTAGTTTTCTCAACCACTGACATTTAAGAGTAATTAATCACTTCTGAGCATGCTTATTTGGGCATCGTGTCGGCATCGGCGCTCATGGAGCATTTTCATGGCTTGGAGACTTGGGCCCTGCATGTCTCTTCTATCGGATACAAAAGTGATGTGTGTGCGCGTGTGTGTGTGTATGTGTGTGTGTGTGTGTGTGCGTGTGTGCATGTGTGTGTGTGTGTGTGTGCGTCTGCGCGTGTGTGTTTGTGAAGGTGCATGTACAGTATATGCTGTAGCCGCAGAGCATGCGAGAACCTTCTTCATATTGGAAGCCTGACCCTCGCCTTGCCACGAGTTTCTTCAGGAGATAGATGTGTGTGTGTGTGTGTGTGTGTGTGTGTGTGTGTGTCTGTGCAGACCTCCTGGGGTGTCGTGGCAGCTGCCACATGGTAAAAGCCACAAGGCCAACTCATACTGCCCGAGGTAACCTGCTATGCAAAGACCCCTGTGGGTATTGTCTGTCACACTCATATGCACACACTCGCTCTCTCTCTCTCTCTCTCTCGCTCTTTCTTTTTTGCTCTCTCTCTCTCTCTCTCTCTCTCTCTCTCTCACCCTCTCTCTCTATCTATCTCAAACACACAGACCCCTTTTTTCCCCCAAATCTCTTATTGGTGCTCCATCTGTTTCATTCCGCGGAGCTCAGGTGTCACAGCGGAAAATGCGAAAGGCCGTTAGAGGACATTTGCATCGCTGCTCTTATCTGCGCCGACCGAGACCGCCCAGGCCTCAACGCCGCCGCCGCCGAACGTTGAGGTGTCGGCCCACAGTGACGGGCGTGGAGTGACCAACCTCGGGGGTTCAGCGGCGACCTGACCTTCTTCTCGCGGCCAGTGTCAGCCGACGCACGGGGCGCGCCTAAACTGAGGCGTATGGTACGAGCGCGAGCACATTTAAAATGCGCGCACACACACACTCACACACACACACACACACACACACACACACACACACACACACACACACACACACACACACACACACACACACACACACACACACACACACACACACACACACACACACACACACCGAAACACATGGCCACCCGGATACTTTGCACAAAAAATAACAGAAGAAAAATATTTTTCTTCTGTTATGTGTTTCTTCTGTTTTTTTTCGCTCACCTGTGTAAATACACAAAGAAAAGCACGAAGCTGATCTTTCATAAACCGCATACGGGGGCAGATGCAATTAAAGGTAAAGTTAAAGAGCGTCATTTGGGCCTGCACATCTAAATAATATCGACCTGATTTGTCCTCATGTGTTGTATCAAATGCGTGTGTTCGATGTTAAAACACAGCTTTTCATGGTTACAGGTGTGTGTGTGTAGGTTTGAACAGGCGTGTCCGGGTGTGTTTCTTCGGAGTGTCTGTCCGCGCGTCGGCGGTGTGGCCGGCGGTCAGTGTTTTTCCGGGACATTCCAAACGTCTGGGAACGCTGAAGAGGCCGAGAGGGAGGGAGAGAGGAGAGGTGGATAATTAGATTGTAAAAAGGAAGTCTCTCGCTCCCCAACGGGCTGCTCCGCCTCGGACCGATTATGGACTTTCTCTCCGTCTCTGTCGCTCTCTTTTTCTTTCAATTTCAATCCTCCAGCTCCCCCGTTTTTTTTTTTGTTTTTTTTTACTTTCCCCCAGAACCACTCCCCCTCTCACAGATTACCCCCCAATCTCTTCTCCCTCTCCTTTTCCCATCTCTCCCTCTATTTTAATCTCTTCCTCCCTCACTTACACACTACTTTATTAATGCATTTGTGCAAAGTATAATGTGCTGTACGAGATACATTATTTTGCAGCCATGAATAATGTATTTTATGTATGTGTCCATTGTGGCCCTTTTCAAATATGGATTAGGAGAGCGAGAGAGGCCCTCAGCAAACTAAATATCAGGAAGAAAACCCAGTGAAGGGTGGATTCTTACTCAATCATATAAAAACAAGATCTTTTTGCACTGTTGTTGTCACTGATCACGCCTATTCTGCCTTTTCTTGGCCGATACTGAGGATACTTTTGGGAACTTTAATGCCTAGGTGTGCAGTTTTTCAGCGCAGACATTATTAAAATGTGGGTCCCCATCATTTATTACTGTTCATACCGCGACCTCGCTCCATGCTTTACTACTGAGAAGCTCACCACTCTGCCGCGGCTGCTGGCCGTGTCCAGTGAGGAAAACCTTTAAGTGTTAAAAAAAAAGGCTCTCCATATAGTCAGTCTGTGTTGGGGGCAAAGGATTGCGCGGCTTTTAGCGGCCGCTAAACTGGCGCGAATAAATGAGAAAGCCAGCGTCTAATTCACAAAGCAGCGCAAACGGTGAAAAGCACCAGGAACTGCGCTGCCACCCAAACAGCGCCTCGGTGCGCCGGTGCTATTCTCGTGTATTTAAATGAGGTGTTATTCATACATTTGGTGCAAAATTGGCCCCTTTCTATGCAAATGAGCCACTTAGAGGGAGGCTATTACTGTCTGTATAGACCTGGTGGTAACTGTGTGGAGGCCCAAATAAAAAGAAGGTCTTCAGAGAGCAGGTGCAACTGAAGCACAGTAAGTAAAAGTGTTACACCCAGACTTTCCAGTGATCTGAAAATTATATTTTGACGTTATTATTAGGGGTCCATCCCATATTATATATATCATATATATATTATTATTATTATTATTATTATTATTATTATTATTATTATTATTATTATTATTATTATTATTATTCCGGGAAAATTCTTAGAAATTTGAAATCGAAAACTATTTGAAACAGAAGAACGGCAGAAGCTGCAAACCCGTCTTGTTTGAACCCAAAAGTATTGGGAACACAAAAATAACATAAGCAAACAAACATGGTTGAGCATCTCGTGGTTTAAATTTCATCCAGATGGATTCACATACGGAGCAGATATGAGTGAAAGACTCATATCTGCTACCATCATATCATCATATCATATCATATTTCCACTCAGTGAAAGAAACAAACAAGTTTGACCCCAAATATTCAGCTGGTCATGCTTGACTGTGTGCGGTGTAGACTCCGTCACTCTGTAGTGGTTTGACATTACAAACTAATTGTTTACATACTGTATATATCTATGTACTTTCTTACCTGCTAGATGTCCGTGGATCTGTTCGATTGATTTTATATCTATTTTTTACCTATTACTTTGCCAGATTTATGAAAAAGACAAAAAAAAAGTAGTCCACACAAACTTGTGACCATGTCGAGTCGAATCCGGTCGAATGTGCGACTGAGTGGTGTGTTCAAGATCCAGCGATTCGTCGGAAAAATAGAAGCTGTGCAATAGTAATTAACCACAGAAATACCACAACGGCTTTCATATTTCATGGAAATGTTAAATGATTGAAAATGTAATTCCAGGAAAAAAGTCACCGCTGGTGGGACTTTTTGATTGATATTTTATCTCTTTGCTCTATGGTAAATTTAGAAATTCTGTTTGCATCCAACCTCGCGTTAGGTGGGGCGTTGTGTTCCTCCGTACTTTGCGGGATCCGAGGACGTCCGAACATTAAAACTGTGCAACTCACGTTACTCGCACGTGCTTGGGAGCAAGTGTAAACAAAGATGGTGGAATGTGCCGCTTCAGGAAATGATATTGAAAGGATTAATACTTGAACAACTATTACCGCACAGTGCCAACATGAGGTGAGGTGAATTAAAGTTCCCATTTTCAACTTTGCAGATAAGTCGGATTTTGATGTACATGTCGTTTATTTTGCCTCTCTTTTGAATTGAAAAGCCCCGACAAGCACCTTCCCCTGCTACACTGCAGAGGCGATACCATGTGTCTTTCTTTTTTGTAATATAAAATATTTACTAATTGAATATACAGAAAACAAAGGAGGAAACATTAATACAGTGAAATACCATATACCTCGGTATTTTGGGAGATACCGTACTGTGAAATTTCATACCATACACCCCTAGTGAGCATGTGTGGGTCTCGCCTTCGACTTGGGAACGTCCACACAATGGTTTCCCTCCACAGAGACACCGTGAGACAGGACTCTGTGGACTGCAGGTAGACAGTCGCCCTCTCATTTTTAGGATGGAGTCATAACACGCAACAAGTGTATAGACTTGTGGTAGTAATTCTGCGTGTCACCACGACTCGGAAAACTCAAGTCACCGAATCATTACGTCAGCCGATGCTGTGTTCAAAGGAAACTCTGAAAATTGGAACTCGTTTTATACATAATGCTGATGTAAAGAGGAGCGACAGCACAAACTGATGCTACATTCCATGGGAACTCGAAAATTTGTATTTGGTGTTAAAGGGCCCTGTGTATTGCTGCTTGCAGCTATATTATAATTATTATTAGTGCCAAGGCATCTGTAGCTAGAAGGAACCGGCAGAAGTCTGCGGTGGTTTTCAAAACGCACTCCAAAAGCAACTTGTTGACACAATTTATTGTTGAATAATTTATTGTACAAAAAGGCGTTACAAACATTGAAAAAACATTTTTTTAATACTAATTACACTCAAAAGATATCGAAAAAACAACTAAAAGTTATAGGGAATAGTGATAAAGTGCTCAGAATCAGCATTGAACCACAGCTAGGACCATGGACAGCTCCCCAGCCTGCAGCCTTTGGCGTGCAGCAGCCCGAAACTTGGTAGAATAAAATCTATTAAATCAACTGTCATCATATCTACATTGTAATATTAAGATTCAGTGAGAATGGAAAGTTGCATTTCTTCCTGCTGGCAACCTGCTAACCTGCTCGACAACGTTCCCCCCCGGATGTACTGCAGCATCTGCAAAAAGCAGTTCTAACTAAAATGTGATATCACCTTTATTCAAAACATGTTCAAATAAATACACAAAGAAACATGTGACTATAGTGTTATTTCCCCATATTTGAAAGGGAGATTTATTTTCATTTATTTATTTATTTGTTTATTTTAAGGATTAAAGGTTTTCCCTGTTGGACTATTGTGTTGAAGCACAATGAGAAGCTGCGGCAGAGTGGGAAGTTTCTATGTAGTAAAACATTGGGTGAGGCTGTGCTATGGACAGTTATAGATGATTGGAACATCATAAAAATAAGCTTGAAATAAAGCCAAAACAGTTTAAGGCTACTACTGAGCTTTACCAAACAGCGATGACCAACGACCTGTCTGGAAACGAAAGGGCATCCTTCATGATTTTATTCCGCGTGCTGTTGGTTGCGAAGTGGGCTCTGGCAGGAAGAGGCATGGCTGAAGGAAAACAAACCGTTGAATTGAAAATACACACACACTCAGAGCCTCACTCCTGTTATGTGACAGGGTGATGGATGGCGAGGTGTGCCGGGGTCAGCGGTGGCCGGAGCTTCCTTCACACACTCAGTCTCAAGGCACCGCCCAAACCCTGGAGGAGCCTCTCTTGGCTCCCATAATTTATAACACTCCACCGTTGAGAAACTCTGCTGCAGCTTCTCACTGTGCTTAAATGCAGTCCAATGAGGCAAATCTTTAAGCCCTAAAATAAACGCTAAAACTCTATTATACTATTATATGTGTGTTTTACATGTTTTCAATAACAGTAATATTTTATTTACAACAGTCGCATTTTATTTCAAATGACTTTTGAAATTACCAGTACATCCAAAGCATAATGTTGTCTACAGCAGCTTGCACGCAGGACGCGGAGTGATTTAGTCCTGTTTCTAGTCTCATATGTTGGAGCCAAATAAAAATGATAAAATGCATCCTTTATTTGTATAACATAGAAAGTCTGACAATATTGCTATTGCTTCTTATTCGTTTAAGCTTTTTTTTAGTTTATCTGAACTGTGAGGGGATGCAATTTAATCGGAGAAGCTTATCCGACGTGTTCTAAAACAGGAACAGGAAAGGCACGTGAAACGAGGACATATTGTCCTGCTCCTATCCGCCATGTATCTACACTGCTGCGGCATCCCTACCTCCTTCACCCACTTTGAAATTCAACTTCGTCCGCGCAGTTGCGAGCCTCTTATCAGTGTACAGTCTCCACTTGTTACATGACACAATCTACTCGCGACACTCCGTGGCGGCCAACAGGGTCGCCCCAATAACTGGTTTTCATCTGCACATGTCCCACTTCAAGTATGAGAGCTTGACCCTGAAATTGTCAGCAGAAATGCTGTTGGCTGACACAAAGAATCTTCTCTCAGAAAGCCTGTCAAATAAATCCTTTTCTCCTCCTTTTTCCTTCCGGGCCATTTCAAGGCTTTGAACGTGAAAGCTATTTGCCGTCAATGTCAACTTTCTGTCGTGTCCAATGTCTTCATACTGCAAAGCAGTGCGTGCACATTATGTGCAATTGTGACGTGTCAAATAATGGACAAGTGTGTGTTGGGCTCACCGCAATGTGAATTGGAGCATTTAACTACATTATATTACTCTACTTACCATTTCAACCGGCTCAGTTGAGCTCATGTCGTCGCCCTCCACATATATCACCGTATACGTATGCATTGTTCTCATTGAAATACTGTCCGTGGATATTGTCCGTGTCCCACGTGTAAATGCCGCGTTAGACGAGCCCCTTACTTAGCACCACCTCCTGCCGACTGCGGATGGAACCAAAGCCAGGCTTGTGGTCACTAATTAGCAGAATGTTTCTGTCTCTCATCATTACCATAATGAGCCTCTCTGTGCGAACAGCTTCTTAGACGAGTCGGGTGCAGTGGGCTTGGGTTTCCTCCCCTCTATCTGTGGCGGACTCCATGTTTCTTGCGGCTGTGCTCTGTCCTGGAGCTCAGGCCGCTTCTCCTTCCCCCCGCGACCTTTGCCTTCATTGCGGCGACTCGCTGACACAAGACCCCTCTTGTCATGTCAAGCTCCCACCCTTCCCTGGTGGCGATCATTGAGGTTGTGCTGCCTGCTTGCTGCAGACTCTCTCTCTCTAATGATGACCTTCAGACTCCCCCCAACCATATAATTCCCAATGGTGAGTGAACAGTATGTGACAACTGTTCTCAATAATCAATCAAACGGCAACACCGTCAACTCCCCCTGGCGTTCTTTGGGCTCTTTGCTGTTTCTCTTCTGGCATTCAGTTCAAATATTCCTGAACAACGGTGTTTTAAGAATTATGATCGTTTCTGGGAGTGTGTCACCCAATACTTTTCTGGTGACCTTTTTCCTCGAGTTACATTTTCAATAAGTTTAGTTTCCATGAAATACAAAAAAAGGTTGTGGTATTTCTGTGATTAATTACCATACGGCTTCTATCTTTCCGATGCCCGGCTGTATCTTGAACGCATCACTAAGTTGTACATTTGAGTGGATTTTTTTTTTGATTTGTGGACGACTGTTTTTCCAATTTTTCATTAATCCGGCAAAGTAACGGAGACCAGAGAGAAAAACATATCAATCAAACAGATCCAAGACGTCTACCAGGTAAGAAGCTACATAAATACATATATATATATACGCCTAGTTTGAAATCCTTAACCACTACACAGCGACGGAGTCTACGCTGCACACTGGACACAGTGCCAATGGAAATTCTGACTCTGATCATAAAGCATCTTACTGTAAATCTCATCTCGTTGATTTTGTTTACTAACAGTGGCGTGTCAGTCAAGCATGACCGGCTGAATGCTCGGGGTCAAATTTGGTTGGTTTTCAACTCATATCTGCTCCATACGTGGATTGATTTGGATGAAACTTAAACCACAAGATGTTTGTGACATACCTGTTTAAACAACACCTCAGTCGTGTTTGTTGTGTTCCAGATACTTTTCGCCGGGTTGGACAAATTTTGGCGTCTAATGCATTAGACCGTGTCTGTGACTTTGGTCAAATTTGGTCGGTTTTTCATTATTTTCGGCTCCGTATGTGGTTTGATTTGGATGATACTTCGACCACGATATGTTTGTGACATATCGGTTCAAATGAGATGTGACTGCGTTCGTAACTTCTCCCGTTCAAAATTCAGGGAATTTTTCCTGACCAATAACAACAGGGCTGGGCCCCTAATAATTAAAAGAATGTCTTGGATTTTTCTATAATGACACCCAAAACGCACAAAATAAAATAAACCTTGCATTATCTTCTTCTTCAACCATTAACCACTGGTTGGAGTGAGTCTTTGATGACACAGGCTGTTATGTTTTGCAGCAAAATCTTTTAATATTGTTACTGCATGATTATTGCAACTATGACCAATCGTTTTAGATTGACTAATTGAATAATTGAATAATATGACATACATTTATCACCAAACCTGAAAACAAATGAGGCACACTATCAATATGGTGACATAAACCTTGTAGGGTTTTCAACTACAGACCTCAAGGATGCCCTGCTTGGAAGTCTTTGTTCCAGCTCTACATTTTCACTCCTGGTCCAAATAAAGGCAACACATTTCCATTCCATATTCAGTATATAGGGCACACCCGCTCACAGGACACTTTAATAGAGCAGGCATAATATATTAGGCATTGTGGGTAAGATATTGTTCACTCCTTGATTTTATATCAGTGCTTATTTGGACTGGCACAACTAGACTGTGACATTTGCAATATAAAACCCTCTAAAAACTAAAATATGTACCAAAAACAAATTTGACTGCGGCGCAAAGGAGGCACATCTGACTCCAGATCGGAAGATTGCGCCAAGGTCAGTTTATTAAACTGCTTTTTTCATATTCAGGGACACGATTCCATATAAAGTGTCTCTTGATAAAATACACTTTTGTGAAGGCTGCGGGGACAAAGTTAAACGAGGCGTTTCTCGTAGAGTTGGTGCTCACTTTTTCAGGGTCAGGATGTGTTTGAAAAACTCGACATTGCCCTCATGAGTCGACGGAAAGTTGGTTTCACGAGGCCTTCGGAGTGCTTTTTTATCTGGTGTGAGAGTGTGAGACAGTGCCCACAAGCGTGTGTCTCACGCCAAACATCCCAGATGATATTAATAGTGAATGAAAACTAATGATATCCGGGAGGGAGGCAATCATTTATTCACACATGTGGAGCTCCAGCTGATGCAGCGTCTATGAAACCGCTCAGTTGCTCCTTCATCTGGAGTTCTGCCTGATATCTTCCCTTAGTTTTTGGACTTTTTCCCGTCAGTTGGCCGTCTAGACAAGCACTGCGTCGTGCTGCAGACGAGGCAAAAAAAAGGAAAAAAAAAAAAAAAAAGAGTAGCGGCGTAGCACTTCCGTCGACCCCATAAAGAAACTGCAGAACCCAGCATTCACATCAGGGATGAAACGGAACACGGTCAGAGTCGGGTTATTCAATTGTCAACACAAAGGAACCAGTTATTCGTAAAAAAAAAAAAAAAAAAAAAAAACAAAGGTATGAAAGAAGGAGCAGCGGTGTAACAGACAGCGCTATGCGAGAAGCCCAACATTTGATGGAAGGGCACGGGTGCGTTCAGGGGGAGCAGGCACGCTGGAGAAAGAAGCCTGAGATGTGAATTGGAGCTCCGTACAGTAGAAGGAAATTGACGCTCGCATATCCAGGTTTTTCCCAGCAATGAACCGGTGAAAGATGAAGCCGGGTTAAAGGCTGAACAAACCGCTGATCCCCCCGGCGCAAGCAAGCAACAGATCACGGCGGGAAAGAAATATGTATTTACTTGTGGTGGTGCATTTAACATGGATATACTGTTGATACTGTCAGCTGTTTATCCGTCTTGGCCGCTACAGTGTATTGTGCGGGTCAAAGGACCTTTGTTGATCCTTTAGTGCCAGATAGCGACTACGGCGACGGCCTCCGTACACCTGCCGCTTCAACCGGGTCAATCTGGGCACAACACGAGCCCCCTCGTCAGATCGTTTTCTGATCATGTTCCTCCCGTGAAATGAAATTGGCAGCATCTGGGAGTGTGGTGGTTTCGGTTCTTTAATCATAGTGTGGGGCGCTCACGAGGCTTTTATCAAGCAGATGGCGGCGGTGCGTTCACACGTGGCTCTCTTCAGCGACTGTACATGGTGGAGCTTGCGGTAAAACCCCCGGCGCCGATCCTCGCGATTGCTCGGTCCTCAACGGCAACATTTTTAGGAGCCGCCGCTTGCGTCTAGATGATTTTTTTTTTCGCGAGGGCGAAAGCCGTGCTCAGGACTTCTTTTTACGTGAGGATTCCCACCCAAAGGAAATCACCTCGAGTTGAAGTATCAACTTCAAGTTTCCAATATACTGAAGCGGATGCACTCGAGCGGCCGAGTGACTTACTTTACATATCTGTTAACAGGTCACGTCTCTCCCCTGTTCAAAGCGACATTATTAATGAAACATTGATAATGGAACTGTCCATTGATTGATTGAAATGATACGCTCCGCCAGGCCGTGATGTATTATTAAGACGCCGCGCTCCCCGACCCCAAGACGTGCAGCGAAATGAGGCGTGACTTTTCTTTTAAAATCACGCCTTTGATATAAATTCTTTTGGCCCGTGAGATTTATTAGCAGCGGCTCAGGACGCCTAATGGAGCGGAAAAGATTTGAGTCCCCGGACCGTCTTGTCTACCTCACTGAAGACTTCGCCAACCTTCTCTCGGCTGCGACGTGCGTGAGATGTCCGGCGGCCACATTTCCCTTTATCGAGCGTTTATTATGATTACGGGGCCCTGAGCGTAACAGGATGGAATTAGTTGTCTCGGGGTATTGAGTAGAAAAAGCAGGATCCTT
Organism: Zeus faber; assembly: GCF_960531495.2. Classification (NCBI taxonomy): domain Eukaryota; kingdom Metazoa; phylum Chordata; class Actinopteri; order Zeiformes; family Zeidae; genus Zeus; species Zeus faber. Next base: position 12,052,894 of record NC_137190.1, on the reverse strand, counting down.
TACATATTTGCTAAATCATATTTCCTAAGTAGATAGAATGGGCCGCATTCCCGGCTTCTCATGAATAAATACGACTTTCCATTCATCCGGTTTGCAGACGACGCCGTTAAAACGGCAGAGTGAAAAAAAAACCAAAAAAACAAGCTGCCGTAGCCTAGGAGCCCTTGTTGTCGATTAAAGCTTTCCGTAACGCATTCACATTTAGAGAGACGCCAAAAACACCACCCACTCGCTGAGACGTCGCGGCACCGTCCGGCTTTTTCCGCCGAACCTCTCCGCTCTGCGCCCGCTCCGGTCTGCTCCGCCGAGGGGCCCGCCCTTCGCTGTCGGCCCCGCGTTCAATCCACCTCGTTTTCGTGTCGGCGTCGCTGTTGGCGTTGTGTCAGAGAGAAACGAAAGAGACACAGAGAGAGAGGCAGAGCGAGAGAGCGGGGGAGAGAGGGAGAGAGGGAGAGGGGGATAGAGAGCGAGAGAGAGAGAGTGGAAGGTGGGTGTACCTGCTGTGTGCTGCACCAAACTCATTCTGAGCCGTGATAGGAAGCGACACCTTTCCTCGGCTGTAAAAGTCCCCATGAATCACGCAGCCTTCGGCCCCTGGATTCCCCCCCCCCCCCCTCCCGTCTCCTTCTCTCCATCTTCCCCCTCCCGTTGTGACACAGTCGGTTTTCGGTCGCTCCCTGGTCCCCGGCCCCGCCTCCTCCGCACGGCCGTCATTGACAGAATGCGAAAGCGGCCGCCGGGAGCTCCAGTGCTTCTGTCACCGTCGTTGCCCTTTTTATAAACCTCCGCCGCCACGTGCCGCGGAAGCAGCTCTGACCTCCCCCGGGTCTCTTTCGCTTTCCGGGGGCCGCTCTTCTGCGTCGCCCGCTGCGCGACCACTTGTTTCTTTTGATGGCGTTTCAAATATTACCAAACCGTTAACATGTCCGTGCCCATAATGTAAGTTACATTTAGACAGAAAGTTTGGAACCACGGTAACTAAATGCACCATCTATGATTGTTATTCAAATTGGAAGAAAAAGCAAAAAATAAACCGACAATAATGATGAATTAAATATATATACACCCATTTAACACTGCTCTTTAGTACTTACAGCAAAAAAGTACTTTCAATATATAATAAATATATAATACCAGGAGATTTAAATGAAAAGAACAGGGGATTTAAAATTGGCTGTTTGGCTGCATGGATACTCTCAGATACTCTCATCAGATTTTCAGGTTTCTTAGCCTTTAATAAATAACTCTATGAAGCAAATTTAGCACTGGGCTGATCAGGTAGTGTTGCTCCATGTTTACTTTTATTTATGGATGCGTGTATTTTATTTCATTTTTATTTTATCTTTGATCTGTTTTGTGAATCGCACCGTTCTGTCAAATGCTGCTGCTGTCTATTTTCCTCCCCCCGGGGATCAATGAAGTGTCACCCGACCTTAAATTCCGCACATGCAGAAAGCGATACACCCTGTATCTCACCCGCTGCACTTCATACCGAAGGAGAAAGAGAGAGAGAGAGAGAGAGAGACAGACAGATAGAGGAGGAACGACAGTCGGCCTCACAGACGGATCCAGCCGAGCCCGGAGACGCAGGCGGCGGACATTTCCAGGCCCGAGTTTCTCAACATCAGACCCTTAACAATCGTGGGGCCTCGACGGATCACACTGCGTTTGCGTTTGTGTGTGTGTGCGCGCTCGCTCCCTCGCTCGCTCCCTCGCCCGCTCGCTCGGTGAGGAGGCGGAAACGACAGATCTAAAATAGGAAAACTCCCGGAGCGAGCGGCCGATGGTGCCGATGATCAGAGCTGACACTCTGCTCCGCGCGCGTGGGGAGGGGGGCGCGGGGAAAGCCGCGCCCGGGGCTCGCCGCGTCGGCGCAGGACGTCGCGGCGCGCGGGCCGCGTGTCGGTGCCAGGGCAAAGGGAAAGCCTACCGCGGGGCAGGTGAGTGGGAGGGACGCGGGTCGCTGATTGATGTGAGACGATGTGCCCGGCGAGCGGAAACTGGATCAGACAACCGCAGACGCGGCCCCTGCCCCCCCCCCCCCGGAGTCGTGTTTGCCGCTGCTTTATTCATGATTAATCCGGAGGCCCCCCGAGCCGCCGCCCGCTTTTCGGAGCCTGTGTTTGTTTGAGCCGCGGCGCTCGTATCGATTGGTGTGACGGACGCGCCGAACGAGTCCGAGCCCATGCTCTCCGTTCGGAAGGGGTGACATTCCTGTCTTAAGTGTATTCCGACGTCGCCGAGGCGTTTTGGTTTGAGGAGGTTTTTTGGCTCCGTATGATCCCGCCTGTTATGTCAAGCTCGGCAGAGTGACTCCAAGGCGGGTCTGAGGGAATATCATCACGACTAAGAAATGTTTCCTCAATGCTCGAGCCGAAAGGAATGGCAATGAACTTTTTCATGAATGGCATTCCCTGGTTATGGAGTTGATAGACTCCCATCATATTCCTTTATGAAATGAAATTGAAGGATTATTGATGTTACCTGAAATGTCCGACGTCTACCCGCGGTGGATGAAACAGAAAGAGCAGCGGCGCTGAGGACGAATGGAATATTTGTTCATTGTCATTGTACAAGTAGGAAACAACAACGTTTTCTCCCACACCTTGGAGCAATGTGCATCCGCGGTACAGCGCCTGGGGACCCCCCCCCAGCTCTTTCGCCGGTGCCTTGCTCAGGGGCACCGACAGGGAGTATTAGCCCCTCACGTACATGTCTTTTGACGCGCAAACTCCGTGCAGAAAGGAGCGGCAGGGATTCAAACCCAGGACCTCCTGGCGGTGAGGCCACAGTGTTAACCACTGAGCCGCGGTGCCGACCACAATGACGAAACGATGGCGTGAGAGCAGCGTAACAACGTCTACATCTACGTCTAGAATCAGAGGTGCGATACCACACGGACCTATTAAACAAACATCGCTGCCTTCATTTCGTTCGCCTCGTAAAGTCGACGAATCTATTTTTTTTATTTTATTCAATTTTTTTTTTGGGGGGGAGTTTATTAGACGTTACCCCTGGGTCACGCCGGAAGCCACACGTCGGCGTCACGAAAGCGGCACGGCAACGCTGCAGGTACGCTGCCAGGTCAATCAGTGTGGAAGGTCACACCGAGAAGAAGCGTCAGCGTCGGCAAAGCGTCGTGAAAGAGGCATGACAGCATTTTTTTTTAGGACTCGGCTCTTATTTTTCATGACGCTAAGCGTAAGCTGGAGCGTAGATTCCCAAAGAGGTGCATTCAAAAGACGAATTTTGTGAAAATATTACCATACATGATATGCATCAACCAGATATAACACACATATCTATAGATATACACACACTATATATATATAGATATGTGTATACAAAAATAAAATCGCCGATGTGTGCTCCGTGCATTTTCCCCCACAACAATGTAAACCTCTCTTATGTAAATAAAACATCATCATTCCAGCAGGAAAACAAATATCTTGCCCAGGAATAGACTTAATATTTTAATTCATCCTTGGGAAGTACTCCAATAAACGTTATTGTTCTGGTTTACCGGAAGCACCACGGTCGCCTTGCTGCTTGGAGTCACTACGTGTGGGCAATAGAGCAATAGACTAGACTGTAGTAGAGAAATCTGTCAATTTATTAACAAGGTATTAAGCTATTCATGTTTTTTTTTTTTAATCAAATATACAAGAATATATCCATGAATATATGCATGGATACAAACACAAATAATGGATAAAAAATGATCAGAAAACACTTTAGAGAAACAGCTGAATAAATACACGTGTATAGATTGTGGAAATCTCCTGCGTTAATGGGACGAACCCAGCGCTGCCGTCCCTGGCTTCTCCCTCCGACCCACGGAGGAGACCCGGCCCCGCCTTCCTCCTGCCAACAGCCGCAATATATTTCAAGATAAAGTCTCGAGAATCCTGTTCACACGAACGTGTTGACGGAACGAAGACGGAGGCAGAAGAAGTTGAAGTGTCGTAGTCGCTCGTGTCGCTGACGACGTCGCTTCCGGCGCTCCCCCCCCGGGAGGAGACCCCTTGCCGATCGTTGGGCTGAGCAGGTGGCCACAGCATCGGGCTCTGAGCCGCTCGCAACAGTTTCTAAGGCAGCGGGAGAACGGCCAGCTCAAAAAACATAACCAGTCGGCTGAAAGAACAGACGCAGCGGAGGATTTGGGGGGGGACGACGCCCCGGGGCGATCAGCAGTAATCAGTGAGCCTTCAAATTACCGGCGGTCTTCTGATTCAATTTCGTCGGCGGAACTATCCCTTGAGGAAGCTCTAATGGACGAATCCAAAAGGTCGTTGTCCGCTTGACGAGCTGATATTATTGTCATTTTTACGGCCGCAGCCAGAAACGTCGTCGCAGTTGCTTCCGTTGCCACAGGCAAGCGGTAATTCTCCACCTTGTTTACTTTTGCAGCTGAATCCCACAGTTTGCGAACAGAAATTGTCGTTAATAGGCTCCTCTGACTCAACGGAGCCAAATGGTTTGGAGCGTCTTCCAGAGCGCCGGCGTCTCCCGGTTTGACCGCGGCTCGCTCATCTGCCGACTCGGAGGAACCGTTGTTGATTGATCCTATTAAAGGATATTGATCACTGGGAGACATGGTCACTGTCTCTGTTTTGTTTCTCCTCCCTCTCTGCCTTTCATTACCCCCCCGCCTCGCCACACGCACACACACACACACACACACCATCCCACCGCTTCCATCCCTTAAGAATTGACTGATCAGAAGTCTGCCCGCCATTAGTCCAATTATTGACATGGAAATCCTTAACTAGAGACAGTCGTGTGTGTGTGTGTGTGTGTGTGTGTGTGTGTGTGTGTGTGTGTGTGTGTGTGTGCGTGTGTGCGTGTGCGTGTGCGTGTGGCTATGTATTGGTTACCTTGCGTCTGTGTGTGTCTGTGTGTGTGTGTGCGTGCGCATGGGTGTGCGTGTGTGTGTGTCTGTGCGTGCATGTGTGTGCGCGTGTGTGTGTGTGTGTGTGTGTGCTGCTCTCTGGGCATTTACAGTATGTAACTGTGCAGCATCAAATTTTATGAACTCCTTCGGCATCAGCAGCATTTCTTTGCCTCAAATTACCGATCCTGAGTTTTACCAGTGACTTGTTAACTTATTATTATTGTTTTTTTTGTGCTGTTAGCAGCAGAGCTACAAAATCATTTTCCCGGCTTTCATTTGAGCTGGAAACTCCTTCACTGTTAATTATGGTAGAGGTGGGGATTTGACAGGATTTACCGCTCCTAAGTGAGCGCCGCGCCGCGCTGTGAGAAGTATGCCGCTGAAATTGTTTTGTAAGACGATGACAAAATAACTCTGTAATATTGAAGTCTCCATTCCAGAAATGAAGTGGTGTGAACGAGTGCAGCCGCGGGGGCCTCACCTGGGCTCTCCTCATGAGGAAAGAGAGCTGACGCGCAGTGCAGGGATGGAACAGTAACAAATTGCTGAAACTTCTCGTCATCGTTTTACTCAGACTGGGTGAAAACCTTTGCCTGGGGCAGTCCTGCGCAACGCCCAAAATGCCAAAAGAGAAAAAGCATGGAACCTCGGAAAGGAATAGGGATCCTATTTCCAGGCTGTCAAGGCAAGCCATACTCAAATCAATTCAAGTATATCTTAATTGAAAGCATTTAGAGTTGACTAAAGCGCTGCGCAGCTTCAACGAATGAATGGAAATCGAACGTAATTATAAACATGGGACAATACATTACTCACACAGACCAAGGTGTGGAGCGGTCAGATATACATGGCTATGAGAACTGAAAAACAAACAAAAAACATGGAAAAACTACCAATAACCTACAATAATTCATTGGGGGTACTGGCATGAAAAGGTCAGTGGAGGTAAGGTCAGCTTTCCATCTACATCTACAAACACACACGGGTCCTGGGGGATTCTCTACTTTCATGGTTGTATTCCCGCAGATAATTTATCTAGTATTAAAATGGAGACATTCTTCTCACAAAGAAGCACAGCAGTGCTGAGCAGTGCTGCAGAGTTGAGACGTCTCCATCAGGTTGTTTTGTTTACGCCTCCATCCCAACAGATTGCCCCCGTTTGCACAATGTGCTGCTTCAAATGTCCTTCCACGTCCGACATCAAACGATGACCTTATTTTTCCATGGCTTCATGTGATACCTGATAGACACACACACACACACACACACACACACACGCGCGCGCGCACACACACACACACAGACAGACAGACAGACAGACAGACAGACAGACAGACAGACAGACAGACAGACAGACGCACACACACACACACACACACACACACACACACACACACACACACACACACACACACACACACTGCAGCCGATGGAACAATAGCTAGAAGTGGAAGTCTACGCTTTCACCATTCAACCAAAGTGGAAAGTGAGACGTGCATTGAGAATGCTTTGTATAGAAACCGCTGCCTGATGCTGGGAGACAGCCAAGAGAGATACAGATACTGATGCTGCAAGACAGACATTTATGTGGCTCTTTATTTCTCGAGAGTGACGGGACATCTGTGGAGGAAATGAAATTGCCAGATTGAGATGGAGGGAAGCGGGAGAGAAAGAAAACAACATCAGGATGACGGCTTCTCTCGTTCTTTTTGTCTTTAGTTTGAAAGTGAAAGAGCTCTGGTAAACAAAATGGATCATTATGTTCCTTGATGACATTCATTACTGGGCTTGAAAAGATCTATGTTTACCGCACAACAGTTTACTAATTTACAAAGCCAGTGAGCACCAAGAAGACCCGACCCTTAACCAAGGCCTCGGTTTCCTTTCAGACCTCCAATCACACCAGGCCGCATTGAGTAACAAGTCCATGTGCCCAAAAGTCATATTCAGCTCCTATTGTGATCAGATCAGGGAGAAAAAAACTTGCATTTTGTTCGGAATGTGTAGCGTCTAGACTGAATAGTCTCCTACACGTCATGCACCAAAAACCCCGTAGAATCACAAAACCACTACCCTGTCTCACACCCAAGTATGACGTACGAATACATTTCAGATCAGTTTCAACACCAATCGGGAACGCACGACAGCGTCTTGAGGGTAACCGACCTTGATATTTGGCGGGATTTGGAGCCCCTACCGAAGAGCTGGCACTGCGCTGCAAGGTGTGATTCACCAAATGGGTTTCTGATTTGTGCATTCTGGTGACTGGTCACATTTGCATGACAAGTGTAACGGAGGCCCAAGGCAGAGGAATCTCCTGGTGCACATCATCCGGATGTGTAGACAGTTTACATCGTCACTTGTCCTTGTAAAACACAACATAACAAAAGCATAAGCTTGTATCTTGTGTTTAGGAGTGTTATCCTGGCAACACCAGAATCAAACTTTAATCTGCTTTTCTATTTGAATACTGATGTGAAATTACAACCAGCATATGGTTTTTTTTTCATCTCCTTTTTTGGATAATGAGAGTTCTCGCCTTTGGTGGCTTATTAGCGTAGATTGTTTATTTACAGACATAGTTTAACCCCAGGGCTTCATTTGTGCGGGATCCTGCTGGAACATGTTCCGGGACCTACCAGATTGGGACCGGCACCTATTTGATTGGATCCAGCACCTCCGCACAAGCTGCTCGTGTGCTCAGTCGAATCGGATTCGCACCTGTCTCCCTCTCCGACGGTACAGACTTTACGTCTCCTTATGTAACGAAACATGTGGGTATGGAAGGATACCGTGCGTCATGGTGTCACCGTTTCTCCCCGATCACCGCCTCTACATGCGTAATGCGCAGAATAAAATCATAATGAGTTTACGAGTCATGCCCTGTTCCTCCCTGCCCCGTCCCCACACTGTTTTATTTGGAGAAACGGTGCATGGTGATCGGGGCACAGGGATACAAATCACACATATAAAAATATATTTATGGTTCCCCTTATTTATAATTCCTCACTCACTGACAAAAAAACGACTGCTTGACTTGAAGTATCTCAGTCGTCTGATGGGTTTCCTACTGATGATTCGGGGCAGCCCTATTATTTTTTCTTTATGTTTCCTAACTGAACTAAACAAAAAATGTCCTGTGTGTCCCATGCCGCAACATGCACAGCAGCTTAAGCCTCCAGCCGCCGCGCCTTCCCTGCATACATTCCGGGACTTCAGATTCTCCCCCTGACCCGCCAGATCAGAAAACCTCTCTGTGTTCCTGCACCTACTGATTTACAAATCAAGCACTGCTTAACCCCAAAGACAGTTACCAAGGCAAAGACGCTGCTGTCTGAAAATGGGCACTAGGGGTGCTCAAAGCTCAGTAGGTGCAAAATGAATTGGGGCTCAATGGGCAAATTAAAAAAATAATAGAACATAGCAATTTTAAGCACTTTTTAAAAAATATTTGCTTATTTATATAACGACTCTGTCCCTACCAGTTATACGTTTGTCAAACGCACCTCCCCTGCATGCGGGCCCAAGAACAGTCTGAAAGAAAGCAGATCCGTGGATCAGATGCAGTGATGGGCAGCAAGACACTGATTTGGGACCAATTTGCCAAGAAGGCCCCCACAGCTGCCACTGGGACCAGTTGAGTGCCTAAAATCCCAGCCTACAAAGGTTAAGTCTTTCTTTCCCTCCTATGCCCGACAGGCAGACATTAGAGGAACCTCTCCGTGAAGGATAGAGCACAGATAGGAGGACTTATCTTTAATTCTCCTCTGGCAGCCTCCCCACTCCCTTAAAGGCTTCGTTAAAGCCTTTTCTCCCCACCAGATGTAGTTGTGAATGTTACGCAACTACTGTCCTTTGACTGGCCAGGAATATTCTTTGTAATTTTTGTACCTTTTGTCATTTATATGCCTGTTCACTAGCGTTAAAGCTAAACCCAAATAGTTCAGGACTTTGTCGAAGTCATGGACGTATATCATGCCGTGCTCAGGCTCAGCAACAGCACAGGAGAAAATGCATCGCATCTTCATACAGTAACTAATCATTTCAAATACAGATTTCCATCTCTCCAGCCTGTTTTTCAGTATTAATTTACCTGTATGCAGTCCACCTGGGAGATGAATGAAAAACACATCGCTTCAGACACATGCTTACATAATGCAATATGTTCCACTCAGCAGGCTTTTGAGATGAAGAGATGGGTTCAGATGCATGCTGCAGCGGTGAATTGTTTTTGTTCAGTGCAGTGCCCTTAATCCAGCTAATTTATTGGCGTGTGTTGATGTTTGATTGTGTCTGTGCATGTGCCGTTGCCTTTGTGTGTGCTTTGAATTGGAGATAATCGTGTTTATGTGTGTTCTAGATGTGAGATGGATACAGGGGAGCAGAGTGAGTGGAGCGCCACTGCTGCAGGACGCTACACAGTCCCGTTCCAGTTGACTCCTGGAAGCAGGTTATAAATCTCTCTTTTAGTTTATTGCATTGGAGCCGAGCCCTAGAACCCGTATGCATACAGTGGGGGCTCAAATTGATTCTTCTTTGATGCTCTGCAACTTGGCAAATGTCCTCTCGGTGATCAGAATATTAATTATGTCCTTGGTTCACTCATTTTGTGAACGGCCTGTGAAGAAGACTTCAGAGGTGCCCATGTTGTTGTTCGAGAGGAAGGTTCAACAGCGCCTGTCCGTGATTATCGTTGCTCCGCAGGACTCTGGATAACAGCAAAATGGCCGTGTTCGTGTCTGTTGCAGTGATAAATTCCATGTGTATCCATATCAATATGGTTGTTTGTTACAGTTTCAAAACGCAAACTGTCTTTTTCCACCTTCATTGTCTGCTGTTTGTCTTGTATGCTTCTTCATTTGTAAGCTTTCCATATTCCAAAAAATTGTGTTTATATTATGGTGGTACCAAAGATACCATGTGAGGCATCATTACTGAGGATGTTGTGGGTGTGTTTCATGATTTTACCCAGTGGGTGGCACTATACTGGTCCACGTTGTAAAGCTAATGAGCATGGGCATGAAAGATTCTAGGGTAAGGGGAGGTCACATGGTTTGCTGGGACTGCTATCTATTACTCATGGGACTGATCGTCAGATCATGTTATTGAATTGCAACGCTCTGCATTCACGCCTGAAAAAGCAGAGGAAGTGACAATTCACCGTTTACCCACCTCCTATATATTGCAGCTTACTCTTCCTCCTTTTTTCTTACTTTGAGTAAGAAGAATCTATACCGAGATCCTCGTATTTTCACGCTTGCTTCACCTAAGGGATCCCACTCATGTGAGTCGGTGTGAATCACCGGCTCGAGTACCATTCGGTGAGGCAGTATATTCTAACATTCATTCTTTATATCTCTGTGACTCTCTTTTTTCCTCCATGAAATTCAATAGAACCATGATGTCGAGGAGGTTGTATCCGGACTGCGGAAACCACAGGGAGAACGACGAATGCCATCGGTCATGTGCCTGGGTAGGCAGCACGCCGAGGGTGCCCAGACTGCGCCCAGGTCTCCCTAGCTACTGTCAGGAGACGTGCGGTGCGTTGGCCCGAGGAGGACGCCGACGGAGGAGCGATGTTGGATGACGAGCCTGCTCCCCCGGCTAGCATTAGCATTAGAGATAGTCCCGTTTGCGCCGCCACTCCTCCTAGTGCTACTCCGGCTCCCACACCTCCACCGGTCCCCTTCCCGAGTCAGATCAAGGAGGATCCTGGACTTCCTCACAGGCCGCCCCCAGGTGGTCAAGGTGGGGAAGTACATGTCAAGCTCCCTCACCCTGAACACAGGATCCCCCCAGGGCTGCGTCCTCAGCCCCCTACTGTACTCCCTGTACACACATGACTGTGTGGCCAGGTCCAGCTCCAACACCATCATCAAGTTTGCTGACGACACCGTGGTCGTGGGCCTGATCACCGACTGCGATGAGAAGGCCTACCGCGAGGAGGTGGCTGACCTGTCACTCTGGTGCCAGGACAACAGCCTACACCTGAACGTCAGCAAAACCAAGGAGCTGATTGTGGACTTTAGGCGTGGATCACAATCGAGGACGCACGCGCCCTTGTGGATTAATGGGACTTCTGTCGATAGGGTGAGCAGCTTCAGATATCTGGGAGTCCACATCACAGAGGACTTAACATGGACTGTTCACACAGACACTCTGGTGAGAAAGGCGAGGCAGCGTCTCTACCACCTCAGGCAGCTGAGGAAATTCCGGGTCTCGGTGAGGATCCTCAAGTCCTTCTACTCTGGAGCAGTGGAGAGCATCCTGACAGGCAACATCACTGCCTGGTTTGGGAACTGTACTGCCCAGGACAGGCGGGCCCTGCAGAGGGTGGTGCGTTCAGCTGAACGTACCACTGGAACTACCCTCCCCCCCTTGCAGGAGTTATACACCAGGAGGTGTAGTAGCAGAGCCCGTAGGATCATGAAGGATCCTCATCACCCCAACAACGGACTGTTTCAGCTGCTGCGGTCAGGCAAGCGCCTCCGCAGTCACGCAGCGAGAACAGAGAGACTGAGACGGAGTTTCTTCCCTCAAGCCATCAGAACTGTCAACGCTGACCTCACCAGGGGTCCTAACTGAGCCATGCACTAGGCTCCACTACCTACTGTACTGTATGTAGCATACTGTACCGCATACTGTATCACTGTTCAGGGTTGTTCGTGATGCCGTATTGCTGCGCCGTACTGTTGTATACTGTGCTGTATTATCCCAAACACTACCTCACACTATTCACATTCACATGCCACTTTAATTCACATGCCACTTTAAATGCACATATCTGTATATACATAGGCATATTCCTTCAACCTATTCCATTTTATTTCAATTTATTTTTTATTGTATTTTATTCTATATATTTTTTATCTTATTCTATAAGTATTCCACTTACTGTATTACGTTTTAGGAGTCAGTTAGTCGGTCTATTAGAAAGGAATTTTCTACTTTTTATTTTATTTTATTTTTGTACTTTTTCCTAGGACTTATTGTGTGCTATCACCGGGTGCGTTGCATTACATTTCACTGCATATATGTATGGAAGTATGTATATGTATGTGACAAATAAAAATCTTGAATCTTGAATCTTGAATCTTGAATCTTGAACCGCAGCGGGGATATGCTTCTGGGCCGAGACGGAGTCATCAGAACTCGGACGAGGAAGAGAGCATCCCCAGCCTCCAGCCGAGCTCAAGTGTGTCCTTGGCTCCCCCGAGGCTGCTGGAGTCCGAGCTCCTGGAATTCTCCCAGCATGCGGCCAGAAAGCTTGGCCCCCCCAACGCAGCGGTTCGGAACTTGATGTACTGTCGGAACTGTGTCCATGCTGGACGGGGAGTTTTACACTGGAGCCCCCTGTCAGGAAGCTCCGACTATCCCTATCTTCTGGGACGACTACACAAATCGCTGGGAGAATCCCGACTCGGTGCGAGCACTCACCGTGAAGGGGTTTGAGGCTTACCGCTGTGTGAACCAGGTTCAGGAGCTAGGAGACCTGATTTTTCCCCTTGTGGAAGGACCCGTCTCTGGCTGCATCGCCCCAGGACAGGGCTTTGGTTTAGGGAAGAAGCCCATGCTATCCACTAAAGCTGCCAAACAGCTGGCGGTGGTGGCTGAAAAGGCCTACTTGGCGTTGAGGCAGGTGGCCCGCACAATTATCACACAGGCCCTACTCCAACGCTACCAGGCCAAACTGCTTTCATAGCTCACCGGCTCGGCCTTGGTGGATGAGAGAACCCTGTTGGAGCTGCGGGAAGCCACAGACTTCTCCCTCCACCTCACTCGATGTGCGGCCCAAGCTACAGGTCGGGCCTAAACGGACTGCAGGAACGGGACAAGGTGTCACTGCTCGGCCCCCACCGGTGCCTTTGGTGAGGCTATGGGCCTCATGCCAGGTTCAAGGAGAAGAAGACCCGGAAGGCTCTTTAGTCCTGGATCCCCCGCATTGCCCCCTCCCAGCGAGGCAGTAGATGCACAGTGGAGGCGGAGCCGCAGAGACGTGAAGGGGCTTCTGTCCCCCACCACCTCCTCCCCAGACCACCCAGGGACAGCAGAACCCACGGGGCTTGACCTGGAGCCCCACCTGCCAAGCTCAGGATCAGCAGCAATGGCCAGAAAGCACACTCTTACATTGAAAATACACACACACACTGTGCCCAAATGTCTGTGCCATCACATGCCCAATTCCCCCGCACCATCCACCGTTGGAGTGCAGTAGGGTCCCTTTATAAACGCTAGGCCTGCCACGCATGAACCCCAACAGTACCACAAAGCACCTGTGGTAGATCTGCCTGCCACACAGCACCTGAGTTGTGTTTTCAGGACCCTCCGGCACAGAGACACAGAGCACATGCCCGACCGATGTTACGCTACACCCGCATGTAACGGAACAGGGTCGAAGCGCGGATCTTAAGAACCCGTGGGCCCACGCACAACAAGAAAGATGGGAATTTTCGCCTAATCATGGACCTGCGAATGTAGACCAAGTATCTGGTGAAAATAAAATTCCAGATGCTGACCACACGTCAAGAGATTTAAAGGCGGTTTGGCTGGGCGGAGGTGGACCTGTTTGTGTCGCGAGAGGTGACGCAGGGGGGTACCAGCCACCGTTGACCGTGGATGTGTTGGCCCACCCGTGGCCGAAGGCGTCGGTCTACGATTTTCCCCCTCTGGCACTCATTCAGCCGGTGCTGGACTGGCTGTGGGAGTAAAACCTGGTGCTGATGGCTCAGTAGCTAATGGCCAGCTGCCTGGGGTTCGCTGATCTGTGCGACATGAGTGTGGTCCCCTCATGGGAGCTTCCCCTCCAGCAAGACCTAGTCATGCAGGCGCGCAAAATGATTCCGTGCCTGGTTCTATGGCCCCTTAGGGCCTGGTGCCTGGAAGGGAGAAGCTCCTACATTTGAGTCCTTAAGATGTGGTGTTTGCCACTATACAAAGCGCCAGGGCACCCTCTTTGTGCTCCCAGTACTCACTGCTGGTGGTGTATTGTTGCCCAGTTGTGTGAACAGTGAACTTATACGGCCAATATCACATTTCCTGCAGGAACTGTTTGCTGAGGGGAAAGTGGCTGCTGCACTAAAGGTCTATCTGACAGCTATTTCAGCATGTCATGTGGGCTTGGACGCGTTCACTCCAGGGGCCCAGGGTTCACGCTTCCTGCGCCCAGCCTGAGTGTCCCTTTTCCCTTCTTGGGAAGAAGCTTAACATTTTGTGCCCAGTTTGGGCGCTGCAGTGTTGTATGGACTGCACTGAGGGATTGGCGCAGGGACCAGTTGTTTGTGTGCTTCAGTGTCCATGCAAAGGGTAAGCCCCTGTCCAAGGAGCAGTTGGCTCATTGGCTGGTAGAAGCCATAGACTTGGCCGACAGGAGCCAGTTATTCGAGGCCCCTCAGGGCCTGGGTGCACACTCCACCAGTGGACTGTGTTCAGTCTTGGGCCCTCTTCAGGGGATCGTAGTTGGAAGATACTGTATATGTCGGACAGCGTCTTGGAGCTCCCCACACGCACACATTGGTGCCCTTTTACATCTTTGATGTCACTAAGTCTGCACTGCCACATGCTGTGCGGCATACAGACCTGAGTATGCAGGTATTACAGAAAGTACCTGTGGCAGTTTTTGCCTGCCACACGCCACCCGAGTGGTGCTTTCAGGGCCCTCCGGCAAAGAGACACAGACAATGGGAATGAGACGTTTTAACAGTTTATTGTCGAGAGGGGGCAAGGTGGAACAAGCCTCGGAGCAGATAGGACAGCATGTCATTACAAGGGCTCCTCTCCTGTGTGTCTTCAGGGATGGGCGTTTTACCTGCCCCTTGTTAGGCCAATCAACGAGCAACAGGTATGCAGCCACATTGATCCTGGGCCCCAATTAATTAGACCCAGGAAGGGTGTGGCTACTCAAACGACACCATCCCCACATTAGAGTACCCACACGTCCACTCTGTCCATGTCTGGGACAGACATGCCAGTGGGGGGCCTCTAACTGGCTCATTTGCAAAGAAAGGGGCCAATTTTGGACCAAATGTATGAATAATACCTAATTTAAATACACAAAAATAGCACTGGCGCACCAAGGCACTGTTTGTGTGGCAAAGCAGTTCGTGGTGCTTTTCACCATTGGCGGTGCTTTGTGAATTAGACGCTGGCTTTTTCTGTTATTTACACCAGTTTAGTGGCCGCAGAAGCTACACATTCCTTTTGCCCTGAAGCCCAACTGAATATATAGGAAGCTTTTTTTTATAATACTTGTGTTTTTTTTTTTATAATACTAATGTTTTTCCCATTGGACACAGTGAGCAGCTGCAATTATTGCAATTATTACGTAAACCTCCATCGGGTGATCACAATCATATCGTGTGGTGGTATATGATCCCATGAGTAACAGATCGCAGTCCCTGCAATAGGGAACGTCTATGTTGCGTAGGCAACCACAGTTCCCTGAGAAGGGACCTATTACTGTGCTGCAGTACAGTCCCCTTGCGGGGCACTAAGCAGCGAAAAGAGGAGGAAGCGGAAGTCGAGCCACACTTGGGCGGGACCGAAGGGCGACCTCTGCCTTTTCAGGTGTGAATGTAGAGTCTTTTGATTGGAGTAATATATCTGGTTCCTCCTCAGGGAACTGTGGTTGCCTTCACAACCCAGACATTTTCACCCAAGGTTTGCACACACACGATGAGCATGCACAGTGTACTGCATGATTCAAAACAGGTCCGACATCAAACCGCTTTGAGACCATGACGTTTCATACTCAAGGAAAACAACTCCTTGCGTTCTATTTTGTCAAAGTTATTACATGCCTGTTAAAGCCAGGCCTCTCTGCCCCAGAAGTGTGATGGATACATACACTACTCACAAAAAGTTAGGGATATTTGGCTTTCGGGTGAAATTTCAGGATGAACCTAAAATGCACTATAACCTTTACAGGTGAACTTAATTTGACCTTCTCTAAACTTTTGAATGCACATGTCCTACTGTCCAAATTTTCAGTACTTTTTGCACAACTTGCTGTTCTCTAACAAGGAGCTGAACGGCAAAATTCATTCATTCATGGATCAAACAGGTGTTTGATCCATGAATGAATGAACAACACAGGATGCATCAACAACACAGGCCTCATTTCACCTTCATGGACGACAATGCTCCAGCTCATCGAGGTCGCATCATTAGGTAACGGCTGCTGGAGACTGGGGTACCTCAAATGGAGTGGCCTGCACTTTCTCCAGACCTGAATCCCATAGAAAACCTATGGGATCAGCTGAGTCGCCGTGTAGAGGCTCGTAACTCTCTACCCCAGAACCTCAATGACCTGAGGGCCGCCCTTCAAGAAGAGTGGGGGGCCATGCCTCAGCAGACAATAAGTCGACTTGTGCACAGCATGAGACGTCGTTGGCAAGCTGTAATTGATGCTCAAGGGAACATGACAAGTTATTGAGACATTGACATTTTTTGTTGTGGTAAACCCACCACTGTTGTTGGCTTTTGCTTCAATAAATTATTTGAGATGAGGAAATCACCATTGCATGCTTCTACTTCAGTGCCCTACTTTCATGATATAATATCACTGTAGCATAAACTTTTTACATTTTCCATAAATTTCACCCGAAAGCCAAATATCCCTACTGTTACAACAGTCCCTACTGTTACATTTTGGAGGTGTGCATGTCAACCTTTCTGGGAGCCCTTAAAGGGGACGTATTATGAAAAACTCACTCTTCCAGTGCTTGTGCCCATACATTTGCACAAGCACTACATAACAATACATTGCAGTTTATTTGTGAGCTGCGAGCTGTTCGGATTTGCGTTTCCTTCCTACGTCACATTGAGTGACATTAGAACTAAAACCGCCCTCCATCTAAGTAACTCCAAAAAAAAAAAAGAAAGCTATGCGGTAGGTTGACTGTAGGCTGCGGCGGCTGATCCGCTGTGCGTTTCTCCAAAGAAAACCAATAAATAAAGTGAGTTTTATTTATTTTTAATTTTTTTATTTTACAACTTTTACAAATAGAATCAAACCATAAAAGTGAAGATTTGAGTGAAGATTAAGCAACTGGATTGCTTATTTTCTCGCCTCGGATTTGTTAAGAAACAGATTTTTCAAAGACATATTTTGGGGACCTCAGAGACCTATATTTAACCTGCTGAAAAGGATAAAAAGGGTCCCCTTTAAATATCCAAATTTTTGAAATAGGTAAATTAGGAAATAAGGACGCCGATACATTTATTTATATTTGATGTTTTGGCCTTACTACGATGCATTCTCTTTTGCATTAAAAGTATTATACTCAACATATGAATCAATCGCTAAGACTAGCTGTTTATACTCAGTGGAAGAGAAGGAAATCTAAGCAGTAACCAGGACAAACCAAAAAATAATGGATCAAAAGCAAGGGAAGGATAAAATACTCTCAAAATGGCTTAGCACTAAGGTAAAATAGATATTCTTGCAAATAAATTGCTGAGAAGGAATATTTGTATCTAATGGTTCTGTACCATCTGCTATCAATGTCCCTGTCTAATCGATTGCTTGATTTGTTTAAACAGAAAATAGTTGAACTTGGAAATGATTTATTAGGTATGTATTAGGTACTATAAGGTGTTGTGTTAAAGTGGCTGTTCAGGCTCATTCCTACCTTTCAAACTGCACTGCTCTCCCTCGAGTTTAACAAAGCAGACAGCGACATCGATCAAGGCCTGTTTTGGCAGTGGAGAGCTGGTGTCCATTGCAATGCAAGTTCTTATGTGAAATGCAATTATGGACAAATTTCTTCATCAAATTAAAAATGTCCAAACAAACAGAAAAGCGAATCAATCCGGTCCACTGCACTGCATCCTAAAAACCTGGCAGACTGTGTATTGTGGAACAAAATGTTTGTTTGCTTGACATTTATATATATTCTGTTGTTTTGCCGGTTTGATTTTCCGAGCTACTACATTTCTGTGTTTTTGAATGGGTGAGAATTTTCGAGAAAGGTGCCAGAATCATGTCTGTTAAACAGGCCTTGAAATACCCACTGTGTTACACTACCTCACGATAAGGTATGAGTGTGTAGGCGCCAACATAGTCTTTATAGACTATTTTTGTTCACGTACCGAGGTGAGCTTGAGGAGGGATTCTCCATTCTACCTTGAGGTACAATGGAGAATGAGGTTGACAATGAGGGTCAAAAAGCTTTTGCGGCCGCTAAACCAGTGCAAACAACAGAAAAAGCAAGCATCTGTTTCACAAAGCACCACAAACAGTGAAATGCACCACCAACTTCACTGCCACTGCATTTAAATACTCGCAAATAGCGCCGGCACACTGAGGATTTAAATCAGGTATTGTGCATACATTTGCCCCTTTCTGTGCAAACGAGCCTCATTGCAAATAGCGGCCAATTCACAAAGAACAGCGCTAATAGCCACACGCAGTTAGAGTGACGCTATTACCGTCTGCAGAGACCTGGTGGTAATTCCACTATTTTGACATTATATAATTAAAAAAAAAATAATAATAATAATAATAATAATAATAATGATTATTATTATTATTA
>NC_137190.1:12009468-12029468 GCF_960531495.2 Zeus faber | reverse complement strand
AGAGTAGTCTCAATATAATCTCTGTCTACCTAGACTGCTCTGGCAAAATGAATTGATTTGATATCAGCCAAGAGCTTTCGTAGTGAGCGCTCTCTGTAGCCTCCCAGGGTTACAATACCTGAAAGCCTAAAATATTTGGAGCAGGAGGGCTACAACAAATGACATGTGGAAAAAAAGCTTGTTAGTCTGAGTTGTCTAAAGTGTGATGTGGCATGATTCCAGTTTTTGTCATATCATAGTCCAACATGTGCACCTCGGCAAATAAAAACAGGATGGAGTGACTCCAGTCACCTCAGTCGTATTGTATAAGTAGTAGTCGTCGGAATTTCTTTCTCTGGAAATTGAGACTTTTGGCCGCTTGTGCTCTGACTTTGCTCATTTTTAACTGGAGGAAAGACGGATTTGAAGAGAGAAAGATTGATCCCCACACACATCAAACACACACAAACCCCAAAGTCAAGATGAAAGTCAGAGACTGGGCCAAGGGTCAATTATTGATTTCCAGGGAAATACAACCCTGGCCAAGCTCTAGGGAAGGAGCAGGGGGTGTTTAATATTGGAGTTTTGTGTCTTATTTTAAGCATCTGTTAGCTATACTTAACATCGTTTTTTTTTGTCTTCTCATGTAGAGGGGATTTCCTGCCATTTCCAATTAGTCTCTCATGGAAGAGAGAAAAACAGCACATTTGTAAAGCAAATGATGGCCCAAGCCCTCCAGGTGCATTACAGCGGTAGCGGTGCACTTATTACAGTAATAAGAGCTTGAAGGTGAACAAGTTCCCAATCACAGTTACCTTTTCCTACTTTATGTCACATCTCCTCCACTAATATACGACGGAGAGAACAAAGACCCGATGCTGAGGAACAGGGACGCCATACATTAATGATGAGGTTGGCCCCACCTTGTGTACCCTTGTGTATCCCCACTGGATACACCTCAGATCAACAAAGTGTAAACAGAGCGCGGCACCAGTCACAGAAGGTAACATTTGAAATAGTATTAAACTCAACAACAATATTTACCAAGTCAAAGGAAAAGATTGGCGCTCCATCACTGCACTTTCCATTTTGACTTTGAAAGTATTGGTTGCAAAACATTCTCTATTTCTCATGCAAACATAGTTTTGTGGCTGAAATAAAAAGTATATAGGTTATATTATAAAGCCATAGATTACTGTAGTATTTAATCATGTTAATTTGACTTTCTGAGTCTTGGAGGAGTCTTCATTTTCCTCCATATTGATGCAGCCGACGCACCCCTGGCTTGCATTTAAAGTCTGATTTGGGAGAAGAATTGGAGAATAATTACGGCCGGATGCTGAAACAAATTAACATACCAAGGGTCGAAAACATTGAGAGCATTCAGTACCCTTGGCTGCAATGGATAAAGTGTGTGTGTGTGTGTGTGTGTGTGTGTGTGTGTGTGTGTGTGTGTGTGTGTGTGTGTGTGTGTGTGTGTGTGTGTAATGGAAAATGCACTTTAGAAGTAAAAAAAAAAAAAGAGTTTCGTGTGTGTGTGTGTGTGTGTGTGTGTGTGTGTGTGTGTGTGTGTGTGTGTGTGTGTGTGTAGAATAGAAAATATACTTTAGAAGTAAAAACGAAAGAGGTTTATGTGTGTGTGTGTGTGTGTGTGTGTGTGTGTGTGTGTGTGTGTGTGTGTGTGTGTGTGTGTGTGTGTGTAGAATAGAAAATGCACTTTAGAAGTTAAAAAATAAAAGAGTTTTATGTGTGTGTGTGTGTGTGTGTGTGTGTGTGTGTGTGTGTGCGTGTGTGTGTGTGTGCGTGCGCGTGCGCGCACACGTGTGTGTGCGCACTCCCCAGCTCATGTGTCTCAGGCCCACGCCCGGGGTGATGCTGTCGAGGATACGGTGTCACAAGACGTTACATCATCGCTAATCTCCTTAAATCTCTTCCCATCCGTCGGAGGAGTGGGCTGCGGTAATGAAGAATGGAAATGCCACCTCCAAGCAGGAACTCCGCTTCGGGCATGACCACCCCCTCCAGTCGGGGTCCGAACCCCACTTTCAGCTCCAGCTCCAGTCGGAGTGAGAAACGGAACGGAAACGGAAGGCCGACGGTGGCAGAGGAGGAATCAATTGGGAAAGCGCTGGCACCAACGACAACAGGAAAAAACGACCTGTCAGGTCAATCCAGGAGGTGGGATACAACCAAAAACTGTTCAAATGTGGTGCTGGTGTTAGTGCCTCAGCCTTGTCAACTCTACAAGGCACGCTTTTTTTTTTTGTTGGTGTGTTAGCTGTCAGACCCTTCGCCAGCCACACCTTAACTCTGACACAGGCCTTCCACCGTTTTGAGCTCCTCATCAAGCCTCACCAGGGAATTTCGGAGCCGCTTTTCACGGTTTTATAGCGTTTAGGTTGGAAGGGCCGTCAAAAAGTCAAAGAATTTGCAGGAAAAGCACATGTAGCGGGGGACCGGGGGGAGATGAGTGTCAGGGCAGGTGGCAGGATTCAGCAGCCCTTCAAATCACAGGAACTCTTCTGATTCAAATGTGTTCACGTAAATATTGCCTGGTTGCATTGCTCTTAATCCAAGACTGACCGAAAGAAAATAATTTCCTGCAGAGCCGATATGGCAGCACAGCATCAGGAAGGCCCGACGAGCAGGAGACACCGGCTTAGCCGCACATCTGTCTTTATCACCTTCAGCAATTTTCGTTTGATCCCCTTTTTTACCGACGGCGGTTCTGAATGGGAGTTCAAGTCGACGCGTCGAAGAATGCAAACAAAATCGGAGGACCCGGCGAACCCAAAGACGTCCCCCCACGCAAGAATCCGGGATGAAGTCCCGAACCAGGACGCTTGGACGGCACACGGCAACAACACACAAGCCAAGAGAACGCAACGGGACGACAGCTGAGCAGCTCCAGGACAAGGTGGATTTGGACTTGAGCACAGGCTCGCAGGCAGTGTACGGGAGGACCCGACGTGAAAAAACAACGCTGTTCAGCGTTGTGAGGAATGGGCAGAAACCCATCCAAATTTTACCTCCACGCAGTGTGACGGCTTCAATGACATGTGCGAGCACATGTTCGTCTCAAGACAGAAGGAGCTGAAAAGCCAGTGTTGAACTTCAGAACTCCTCCACCCCTTCGGTGCGCGGCGGCACTCATTTAATTCTGGCAAAATTATTTATTTCGTTTGGAATGCAAAGTAGAAATCATTCACTCCCAACGTGAATTTCCGCCAATACGCCTCATCCTTTATTCCACGTTTAATTGAATCCTCGATGCTAATTTTCGGTACGCCGGCTGAAGATTCGCCCGCTCGCTCTCGCTCTCTCTCTCGCTCTCTCTCTCTCTCGCTCTCCTTCTCGCCCGCCCACTCGCTGAATCCAAATTTAAGGAGCTTGTTAGCTCGCGGCGCAGTTCGCTCATTTTCAAATCAAGGGTTTGAGAGCCAGCGAAGGCCCCCGCATGTCTGGCGGCGGCGACAGCCTCGGGAGCAAGGATGAAAAGAAGAAAGGTTTGCTCGTGGACAAACAAATCGCTTGCGGGTCTCGCGCCGCTGATCCGAGCGCCGGGAATCCTGCCGATCAAAGGGGATTCATTCCTCAAGGTCCTGGATACAACAAACCGCAGCCAGCGAGGCCCGGGCTGAACTGGACGGAACTGGACTCCGCAATCCCCCTCTTTCTCTCTTTGAATTATTTTTCGGGAGCATGGGACCGCCGCCATCACACATAGCGCTTCCGTAGCCATGTTTGTTGACAGTTTCCGCCGACGGCGACCCATGAACTCGCGAAGACTGGTTGGCGGGGTCACACTCGTACTGCCTGCGATCTCCGGCACGATGAGCCCCTAAATTGACACGGTGACCGCGGTGAAATCCGCTCGGTTTGTTAACGGCAAAAGAAAGGCGCCGCTGAAGACGCAACGTCGTCTCGACATCGTCTCGACTCATCCCAGATATAGAGCAGCGGTTGCTGACTGGAAACATTTTCCGTGAGTCAGGATGAGCTGGAAACATAGTACGAAAATATGTCTTTGCAACGCAACGCAATTTCCAAATACGACGAATCAGCAGAGTGCAAACCGAGGCAGCAATCAAAGTTTTTCAGCGACGTCCAAATCCATCCAGACATCGCGGCCGCCCTCCTGCTCCGACGTTCAGGCCACCGAGCACGACGCCGAAGTTGTGAAGCTCTGGTCGTTGACGGATCGTTTCAATGTCATTGTAACGCTGTATGACATGGTGCTGGGCTCGGAGGAAAAAAAAGTCCCTATCCCGTACTCCCACAAAACGTCCCGTGTCGCCACCCAAATGTAATCCCTCACGACGTACGTCCAGAGGATTTCACTGAAATCCATTCGCTGTTTCTGTCTTTTGCATTTTGTTCCAAAACCTACAAATAAATTCCTTGTCGTAGCTTGTCAAGGGAGTGGGCCGCACGTCTTTTGTCGATACACTGTTTTAGAATGCAAAGATTAAAATATTCCCATTACAATAACCTAATTTTTAAATCAACAATAGACACACACACACATACACACGCACACTCATGGGAATGTTTATCTTGATTAAGATGTTAATTTTAATCTAAGATAAAACTTTTAAAATTTACAACAGAAGCGTCATTTGTTATAAACCAAACTATGCGACACACATTTCACATAAAGAGGATTTTTATCCACAGAATAATAATGTTAGATCAGCCAAAATATGTATGATTTGATTGTTAAATTCAGCAATATAAGGACGTTATAGGATATCATCGTATGATGAGACGTAACTTGATATTACGTTAGAAACTGAAGCTCAGATTCAAACTTCAATTTACTCGTCGAATCCACTTTGTTGCAAAAGCAAAGCTTAATAATTCAATATATCGTGTTTATATTTGCTGTTCTGTGTCTTCTGATTTGCGTTTTCTATATTTGAACACAGTTTTTCTGACATGACGGTGTATGCAGTTGTTTCTTGGAATGCCATCCTTGGCATGTACAGTAAATAGTTATTATTTTCCAAACTGCTTCTCCCAGCTCATCTTGTTTGCTCGTAAAGCCGTCCTCCGTGTGTGAGGCGGATGTACAAAGATGCCGTGCATATTTTCATGTGGATACTTGTTTGTTGGGAATTTACACACACACACAAACACACACACACACACACACACACTGAACTACAGTACACATACTGTATGTCAACTTGTGATTCAACTTTAGTTTGGATGGTGTGTTTTTGTTTATTGTTTTGTTTATTGTGTGTTATTGTTAGATGTTTTATCTCTAGATATTATAGTTGTATAAATGTTTATTCATCTGGTGTAATGGTTTCAATGTTTAACTACAATGAACAATCGGCTGATTGTGCATCCCGTGCTCTTTTCCTATCTTTAACTTAATCGTAATTTTGCATAGCTAATTGGTCCAGCAATGTCTCATTGGATTTCTGATTCAATCTGACCCAACTGGTAATTTAATTCGGAGCTGAGTGACCTTATCTGTTCTAGGGTTGTCACCCATACCATAGTCACCCGTGTTTTCCAGATTAGATAATAAAAACACATTTAGTGAACCTTGGGGAGGCAGCTCCAGTCTCCAGTCTCCTAAAAACTGATTACATCATTAAGGGGACAGTAAAAAACAGAGATGAATGTGAGAGAATCCTGATAATGATAATGGCCAAAGAAATTCGAGGAGGATGGGGAGGGATGATAATGCCCTAGTTATTGTAAAATGGGTTCCGCTTGGTTTGGGGAAATTACAGAAAATGACCTGATAAAAATGTAAATCTGAGTAAATCAGTCTGATCTCAATCTGATTATGATGACTACGGCGACGGCAGCCGTGAAAAAAAAAAAAAAAAAATGAAGTTTGAGCTGATCCTCGCTGATTGAGTATTAGGCCTGACCTAATCTGCCACCTTAAAAGGAAACGGATTTTCCATAATGAAATCTCACTGAGCTCAAGACGGCCAATGAGGATCATTGGCAGGAATGCCTGAGCACAGTCTCTTCCAGCCTCAATCCTAGACACCAGTCAGGCCTCGCTAAGCATCTCCATGGTGATGCTTCAGGTGTCTCCCTGTTGCCTTGGCAACATTAAGTATACCCATTCACCCCAGAAATTCTATGGAGATCATTTTCTCTTGAATGTGTATTTATTATTATGTTTTTTTACGAGTTTACAGCCATTCTTTGTACTATAATTGTAGGCTCTATATCAGGGGTCCCAAATCACTGGCCTGGGATCCACATTCATGGTGAATTCAATGTGGTCCACTACCATGTCTGTAAAACATTATATGTTAAATTTGGCCTGCAAATACATTTTAAAAATCACATTGCTTTATTAATCCACCCAAATCCAACCCATATTGTACATTATGTTGTATTTTGTATTTTGTATGTATTTATTTTTTTTGTATTATTGGGCAATTCGCTTATAATTCACTTAATAAATAAAACATTGTGGGGCAGTTTGTTTATCCTGCCAGGACAAGACAACCTGAGACAACCACCTCTACATCATGCTCTTTTTTATACTAGTTTCATAAACAAAAATTATACACATACTGTCAATTTGAGGTGCTGGCTCCAAGGCTCCAATGAATATAGATCATTATTCTTTATTTTTTTGACCGGTGCGCCCATCAGGTACATAATGAGTGATGTGTGGCATGGCACAAATCAACAGATTGTCAAAACTATTTCTCATGGTACAGTAGTTATTGTCTCTGCCTGTACCATCAATCCATCTTTCTTTTAGTGTACCCTGTGCCCGCATCCATTCATGATTATGAGCATGTACTGTGTGTGTGTGTGTGTGTGTGTGTGTGTGTGTGTGTGTGTGTGTGTGTGTGTGTGTGTGTGTGTGTGTGTGTGTGTGTGTGTGTGTGTGTGTGTGTGTATTACGAATTTGTGCCGGGGTCATGGCAGATAACCAAGAGGCAGCACAGGGCGTCGTGGGAGATAAGACAGCGTAAAAAGGAAGAGACAACCTTGCACGCTATCCTATTTATTTCTCCGATAAATGAGATCGGTTCTCCAGCGATTCTTCTGCACAATGTTTTTATTTTTTCTTCTTATTCTCCCTATTCCACATTCCAGAGCAGCTTGGATTTGAAAGATAGAAAAAAACCCAGATAATGGCGCTCTTTTTGATGTCTACTTACAGTGATGGATAGTGTACGCAGGAGGGGTGTGTTTGAATGCTCTGCCGTCACTTAGCCGTGGTTGAAAGTGTTGATGTGTGATTATCACAGCGTATTCCTGACAGTCATCCAGGTGCCACGAGGGTGTTGGAGATGTAAAGTTCCCTATCGCAGGGACTGCGATCTTGGGACTGATCGTCAGATCACGTAATCCAATAGAAACGCTCTGCATTCACGCCTAAAAGGCAGAGGAGGTGATGACGCCGCGTTTACCTGCCCCCATGGATATACTGTATATTGCGGCGCGACTTCCACTTCCTCCTCTTTTCTTACTTCGCCTAAGAAGAATCCATAAAGAGATTCTCGTATTTCCACGACTGCTTCACCTCACGGATCCCACTCACATGAGTCGGTGTGAATCATTAGCTCGAGTACCGTTCGGTGAGGCAGTGTATTCTAATATTCATTCTTTATATCTCTGAAACTCTCTATTTTCCTCCGCCAAAATACTAGGGATATATAAGGGAGAAAGGTGACCACCATGGATCCTGCGGCACGTGCCTGGGTAGGCAGCACGCAGAGGCGACTCTCCTGGAGTGTGCCTTGGAGTGCCCAGAATGCGGCCAGCTCTCCCTGACTCCCATCAGGAGACAGGTGGCGCGCAGGCGTGAGGAGGACACGGACGGATGAGCGATGTCAAGGACGAGCCCACTCCCCCGGGTGGGGAGAATCCCTACTCAGCGTGTGTACTGGTGAGGGGGTTTAATGCCTACCAGCAGCTCAGCTGAATTGGTCCCTCTGGTTGGCCTAACCGGACTCCGGGACAAGGCGCCGCTGCCCCACTCCCCAGTGTCCCCCTCTGGTGCCAGGCTATGGGCCTCATGACAGCCAGGTGTGAGGAAGAGAAGAAGACGAGCCTGGAGGCTCTTCAGTCCTGGATGCCCTGCACGGCCCCCTCCAACCGAGGCAGTAATCACATAGCTGAGGCAAAGTCGCAGAGCCAGGAAGGGGGCTTCCGTCCCCCTCCTCCCAGGAGCGCCCAGGGACAGCAGAAGCCACGGGGCTGGACCCGGAACTCGTTCTGCGCAAGCGTACAACCCAGTGCACACCTCACCATCAAGCGCTGCAACGTGCAGCGGCTTGGCACATTTGAAGAACGAGTCTGTGGATCTGGAAAAATGGTCAATTCCCCAAAAGAAAGGGAATGTTCACCTGATCCTGGACCTGGGAATGTTGAACACGCATCTTGGGAAAAGAAAATTCCAGATGCTGACCACACGT
Organism: Zeus faber; assembly: GCF_960531495.2. NCBI lineage: Eukaryota > Metazoa > Chordata > Actinopteri > Zeiformes > Zeidae > Zeus > Zeus faber. The sequence continues at coordinate 12,021,072 of NC_137190.1, read as the reverse complement.
TATTCATAAGTTTTATTCGACCAAATGACTGGTTTGAAATAGATCTGAAAGACGCATACTTTCACGTCTCCATTCATCCTCGTAAGAGGAAGTACCTTCTCTTTGCCTTTCAGGAGTGCCACTGTTCGGTCTCTCTCTAGCCCCACGGGTCTTCACGAAATGTGTGGAAGCAGCAGGAGAGAGTGCACGACTACCTGGATGACTGGCTGAGTCAGACAGGTGGCCAGATTAACCAATGAATCAATGTATTGATTCCGAGCCAACACCCCTTTTTCTGTGCTGGCAGATAAGACTCGGTTTCTATGATTTTAGAAAAATATATATTGTTGTGACGTGGGGATGGTGTGGGTTTAGCAGCCACACCTGTCCTGGGTCTAGGTAATTGGGGCCCAGGATCAGTGTGGCTGTACACCTTGTTCATTGGTTGGTCTAACGAGCAACAGGTAAAAACCCCATCCCCACACACACTCAGGATAGGAGGCATGGTCATGCCATTCTGTCCATCTGCTCCTGGGCTTATACCACCTATCCCACTCTCTACAATAAACTTGTGTGTCTGATACCCCATCGTCTGTGTCTCTGTGCCAGAGGTCCCTGAAAACGCCACTTGCGTGGGATGTGGTAGGCAAAACTGCCACACAGGTGCCTCAACAGGGGTTCTCTGGTACAGGGAAGGGACATAGCACCAGCCCTCTCCCGACTGGCAGCAGCAGCACCCAGGGTGTCCGGCCAAGGACCGGGGGAGAAGCAGCCGCAGCAACCATCATGGGTTAGCGCTGGTAGCTAGCATCTGCCCTCAGCAGCCACCGTCGGGACCATGCAGAAAGCCAGGCCACCCTCCAAGCAGCCCCCGCAACATTCAAGCCCGGCCACGCCTCCAACAGCCAGCCCGAGGCCCCACGCTTGGGAAGGGAAGAGGGGAATCTGTCATAGCCCTGAGGGATGGTCGCCAGTGGACCATGCTGTGATGGGGGTACCAGTTTTTTTGTTGTTAAATATTTTATCAAAAGCATAAAAAAATAAAAATCGACATATATATCATTGTGAAATGAGAGCTCAGGCCATTAAGGCATGCACGTCACAGTTCAGACCTGGACAATCAGAAACATCCCTTTTGTGTCGGAAACTGCTGGGCATGATGTCAGTGGCCTTGGCGCTACACCTCAGCATGCTGCAAGCTATGACGTTTAAATGGTGGTACGTGACCAAGCATTTCCACCCAATAAAGGACAAGCACCGTGGTAGGGAGCCTTTCATTTTACACCATCACCACAGACGCATCCACCACGTGGTGGGGAACCATCTACGTTGGCACAACAGCCAACGGGTGGTGGAAGATAATACAGGCGAGACGCCACATAAATGTGCTGCTCACAGTGCTATTTGATCTGGTGGCCGTTTGTTTGGCGGTTCCTACCTTCAGGCCTCTCACATGTGATTGTTTCTACCATACAGAGTGCCAGGGCACCCTCTACACACTCCCAGTACACTCTGAGGTGGTGTATTGGTGCCCAGTGGTCTGAAGAGTGGGGACATGCCCACTCCGACTGCCTTACAGGGCTAATATTACAGTTCCTGCAGGAACTGTTGGCATGAAGTCGAACATGAATGTGGAATGTGGACAACATGTGGACGGCTTCACACCAGGTGTCACTCACTACTGTCTCACTTTATGGAGGGCGTGCCACGCCTATGCCCAGCCCAGGCGTCCCTTATCCCTTCCTGGAACTTATTGGTTGTTGTGCAGGCTCTGTCAGGGCCTCCGTTCAAGCCCCTACACAACCCAGGCATCCGGATAATTTCTCTGAAAACAGCCTTGCTTGCTGCCTCTGAGAAAAGAGTAGGCAAGCTGTGGGCACTGTCAGCCCACCTATCCTGCATAAAGCTCATGGGTGGAGGTGATAGTGGTCATGCGTCCTCACGCTATTTTCACCCCAAAGGTCATTACCACTCTGTTTCGGAGTCAGTTCATTGAGTAGCAGCCTTCTCTTCATCACCTTTTCAGTCAGAGGAGCAGGAGAGGCTAAACACTTTGTGCCTGGTTCGGGCGTATCAGTGTTATATGGACCACACTAAAAGATTTAGGAATAGCGACCAGTTGTTTGTGTGCTTCAGTGCCCAAGAAAAAGGTAAGCAAACTCCACTCTTGAGCCCTCTTTAGTGGGGCAGTGTCTTGGAGCTCCCCATTCACACATATTTATGCGCTTTTACATGTTGGACCTTACTAGGTCCAACATGTATGGGACAGACATGCCAGTGGGGTATTACTTATCACATGACCTTATAACATCACGTGATGGTAAGGTCCCATGAGTAATAGATTGCAGTCCCTGCGATAAGGAACGTCTAGATTGCGTAGGCAACCACGGTTCCCTGAGGAGGGACCAGATCTATTACTGCGCTGTGGTACGGTGCCCTTCAGAGACACTCAGCAGCGAAAAGAGGAGGAAGTGGAAGTTGAGGCCAAATATATACCAGCAGGAGCGGGTAAGCATGGCGCACTTCCTCTGCCTTTCAGGCGTGAATGCAGAGCGTTTTGATTTGATTACGTGATTCAGCGATCAGTTCCATGACGAATAGATCTGGTCCCTCCTCAAGGAACCGTGGTTGCCTACGCAACCTAGACAGTATCCAGCCACAGAGAAATATGACAGACTGCGGACTGCGGCCTGCGTTGAGATTGGAGGGTTGTGAAGACGTCAACCTTACTAGGTTCAAACCACCCACCCTGTCTCTAGGTAAACTGCAGAGCTTGAACAAAAGGCTGGTTTGGAGATACTAGCAGAGGGGGAAAGGTTCTGAGGTTGTGTTCCAATGTTTGATTCATGCCGTATCATCTTCATCCGTCCGTAAGCCAATCAAGCAGTAATCAAATGAAACGGTCTCAGGGCCCGGAGAATTAAATTTAAACTCATTAATATCCCTGCTCATGCTTCCGCTCCCTTTCCAGGACCTTTCCACCTCAGCCATGGATCGTCAACATGTTGTGACCCTTGAACAGGTTTTGATTTTGTATGCAATAATCCTGGGTGTCAAAATGAGTTATTTTATGAGTCATCGTAGAAGTTATGAGCCATATCATGTAATTCCATGATTACATTATATCCATCGCTGTCATTGCCATTGGATGTTTAATATATAATTTTTTTTGCGCTCAATTTAAATTAATTATAAAATTAATTTTGAATTTGACATTAATTCATGCAACATTAAGCTTAAAAGCCCAAGAACCACACAGCAAATCCATATACTGTAGCATGTTTTTCATTCAGCAATCATGACCTCACACGTATATGGCCGGTCAAAACGTCCTAAGTTTGAATTCTGTCGTGTGCTGGTCTGGAGATACTAATTTACAAATGTACGTACAAATGTACGGCAATAAACTACTGCCGATAGACTACTGTGCTCTGTTACAGAGTGTATCTCTGTATTTCTGTCCTATTTTGAAAATGAGGGTCTCAGTTTGTTCACGATAGCAAAGGTTTATCTCACCGACCACGCAGTGGAATTCCCACAACACTTCTTATTGTTAATTTGCCAGAGTTGTAATCTGCAGTGCTGAAGGAGATCAGCGTGATGTTCACCTGGACCAGCATTTGCTGCATTTCCTCCCCACACCCCTTGGAGATCTATGGGGCCCCACAGCATCTAAATGTAAACACTGAACACACCCTAATAGTGCCTTGACCCCTAAAACAATTGGCATGTGATGATGATGATGATGATGATGATGATGATGATGCACAATCGAAATAGCAGAATATTAAAGTATGGAAGATCATCTACAATGTGGGATCAAGCAGACCCTCATAGCAAGTGCTTGGAGGGTTGTTTAGTGACACACATTAATGACACGTATTAGACACACTAGTAATTGTGCAGACACTCAGTTTGAGAAGTTATAAATCTGATATTTGATCTGAAGAGAAATAAAGCTTTGAACTTAAAATGGCATGTGCCCTTGTTACTAGATGGAATAGAAAGAATACCAGCCAGCCGTACGGGATATTGAGATCATTAGTGTTCAACACAGTGTAAAACTGTGCAGACTGATTTGACTACATATATTGATTAATTGGAGATTTTCTTATTGATTTGGGTTCTCATTTATCAATACATATGGCCATGAAGCACATTTAGGCATTTTTACCATCTGGTAGTGGAAAATTGAAATTAAAAATAAAATAATCCCCCACTATTCTCACCCTGTGCCCCAGCCCTGATATTCCTAGATCTCCGTACTACTCTGTGCTATAGCCATTGGACACTCAACAACTGAAACCATTTCCATGTTGATGTTGAGGATCTGGGGGGATGGACACAAAAGGAAAGCAGTGATGCGATCACCAAACCATTGATTCACCTTTTCCGATTGGAATATCCTTCCTGAAACCGAGATGCACTATGCACTGCCCTCCGGGACGCGAGGAGCCGTGAAGTGTTACATCGCAGAAAGAGGAGAAGGAGGACGCGGAGGGGAAGAGCGGCTCTGGCTCCCTGGAGGCGGAGGGGGTGGTGGTGGTGGTGACGGTGAGTATCCTGTTCTGCGCAGGAAAGGTTTTAATGTTGTTTTTTTTTTGTCTTCTGTAAGCAGAGCTCCTTATCTGCTCTCATAACTTCCTCTGTATCAGGGCAGTAATATGTTCTGTGTCTGGCCCTTACAAACAGCACGATAAGGCATAATAAAATGAATACGCTATATCAGAAGAAGCGCTGCCGACTTTGTGCCAGTTAACTGTTTTTTTTTTTTTTTAAACAAAATCACTCTCTACAGCCTCTCTGGTCCCTGCTGTGCCTTATTGGTTTCTAACCCTGCATTCCAGTGTGAACAAACTAGTGTGTGTGTTTGTGTTCTCGGGGAAGCAACAGAATGCAGGGATGTAGATGCCGCGGCGTGGGGGAAATCGTGGCGTGGGAGTGTGTCAGCTTGAGTTACAGCCGCCCGCTCTCATCACTGTGGCGGCCACTCACCAGGATCCCCTGACTTATTGTTCACAGCCACATGGCCCAAGGAGGGAACACGCTTTTGTGATGTTGACAACACCATAACTATCATAGTTTTTCGATGCTTCTCCTGTGAGCTGTGCGTAGCCGCGATGCGCCACACTTTGATGGTGGGACATTTGATTAAGACACCCAATGAAATCCGGTGCAATGATCAGGCCTGGCATGTGGTGTCCCCAGTTCTGCCAGAGAATAGTGCGTGGCTCTGTAATAGTGAAAATAGTAGTATTTTTCTTTATCTCAACTAAACTCTTCACTGACATTTTTACCCACTGGAGGATTAAACAAAGGTGAGGCAACAGCCTTTGTATTGATTGCTCTCTAAAGCAGTCAAAACCACTTAAGAACCTGTCTCACATCCCTCTGTTATATCACCTTTGCCTTTCAGCACTTTGTGCTCTTTACGGCAACCTTTAATAAGTGATTTCATCTGCGGTAATAGCCACACCGTCGTGGGGAGGATGCTCCTGTCGAAATGCCCTTTGTTTTTGTTTGGACTTCACGAAAAGTAGGAAATCTCTGTCCTGAGGCCCAGGCTGCCCAGCTCACTTTGAGATAATGAAGCCTGCCACGGTCGGCCTATGAGGAATACAGCCCCCCCCCTTTTTTTTTCTTTTGCTCTCTCTCTCGTTCTGCCTCACATTCACACATGGCTGCCCGCATACATTTTGTTATGTAAACCTGTTCACATGATAAGAATGGCTTTGTCATTTGTGCTTTACAGTCATATTAAAAACCGTAATCTGTCACAGTACCTTTGTGCATACTCATCCACAGACACACGTGCACAACCGCACAGATCTTGTGCAATTTTGCCAAGTCATAAACAGAGACAGACGCGCATACCCCTTTACACTTGCATCCATGAAGAATCAGTAATTGTGGGATAATTCATCAAAGCCACTTGGTTATAATAAGAGTTAGTTGAATTATCTTGTTCTGTGCTGTTGCGATGCTTTAGTTCCTTGTTGTTTAAGGGCCACATTGCTGTGCAGGTATGTGGCCGTGGCGAGAGCGTTATGTAATGGCAGCTTTGTTCTCTAAAAGGAACACAGGTTCAGTTTACATGTGACCCCATTCATACCATGTTCACTTCCCTGGTACCGAGGTCAACACATGACATAATACACTAGACTGTGCATTTACCAAGGGTTCTCAGATGACTCATGTGGAAAATGTTGTGGTTTCTTTATTGTCATAGGCAAAATCAGCTGCTTTGAACTGAAGGACTTTGCTGATCAGTCATTATCTAAAGATTGTTGGCGTCCTTTGTAAATAAGCATATGCACAGCCGCATCCCTGCAAGGTGTGGTTTCACAGAGAATGGTGTAGGAAGCTTCACACGGTCGGATGGTCAGAGCATAGAGACAAGGCTGCTCAGTGATGCAGAGGAAGCATGGACAAAGATGAGTGTCAGTGGTCAAAGTGCAGCTAAGCTCACTGTGGTGCGGTAGGGGGCCTAAATCATTTAAATAGAATTCCGTGTCATCCTTGGAGTTTCGTTGAAAAACAGACAAAGAAAAATACAGTTCCCCCAAGAAAATGTGTTGGATTTCTCTTGCACATACAAAGCATTCGATTTTCCTAGGTAAAATATTAACTTCAGCATTAGCCATTTTAGATGTGGCCTGTGTGCCGGCCCCACAGAACCATCAACATGAAACGAGAGCATTTGGATTTGAAGATTCTGCAGATTTGTACCGGATAAGTCAGTGGTGGGAAATGATACTGCCACACAGGAAGTGATGCAGTTCATGAAATACTCTTACAGATAAATTATTAAATTTTAAACATTAATAAATGAACAAAAACAGCCTTTTAAATATAATAATAATAATAATAATAATAATAATAATAATAATAATAATAATAATAATAATAATAATAATAATAATAATAATATGATTATTATTATTATTATTATTATTATTATTATTATAAATATAGCTACATACACAGAGTTTTCTGGTTTCTATGAAATCACAATTTACTAAACTTACAAACATCAAACATCGTGGAGTTATGTCTATAGTGCTTTTTTTATTTTAATATTGTGACTGACCTTGAGGACTGGATTTTTGGACAATGGCGTCTTTATTGTCTTGGAGCAATAACAAAAACAAACTTTGTAATTACTTTGCATAACAATAATAAAAATACATTTTCTTTTATAAATATAATAAATATATGTTAGTTGAAATTACTACTTAGGTGTAATTTTTCTGTTAATAATCATTATTTGGAAAATTCTGTTTAATAGATTACTTGTCTATATTGTAATTCAACACTATGGAACTTTAACATTAATTTGGCATTAATAATATTATGGAAGAACTTGTCAATAGGTAACCCTTTCTGTCCGTTCATTTAAACATGTTACGTTTAGCTGTTTAAACATGACGTTTCTTTAAAAAAAACTTTTACTTTAAATAATCTACATTGTTATAACTCACCTTGTTGTATGTAAGTACATCTGGAGTCTCAGTGATGGCAGGTGACGATGGGTTCGGTGTGCATCACAAGACCTAACGTAGGTAGGCTTACGTATTTACGAGGACTTACGATAGTAATCAAATTTACATCACTTACGACATTTCCATGAAATATGAAAAACGTTGTGGTATTTCTGTGAGTTATTACTATATCATGGCTTTTATGACGGCTCGCTTCATCTTGAATGTATCACTCAGTCCCACTTTTCAGTGGATTCGACTCGACATGGTCACAAGTTTTTGTGAACTACTTTTTTTCGTATTTTTCATGAATCCGGCAAAGCAATAGATAACAAAGTTGTTCTTTTTTTCACAAATATCTGCTCCGTATTTGGATGAAACATAAACCACAAGATGCTTGTGACATACCTTGTGACATTTAAACGACACCTTAACCGTATTCGTAGCTTATGTTTTTGTTGTGTTCCAGATACTTTAAGCTGGGTTGGACATATTTTGGCATGAAATGCATTGAACCGTGTCTGTGATATCGGTCAAATTTGGTCGGTTTTCCAGTCATTTCTGCTCCGTATGTGGATTAATTTGGATGAAACTTCAACCACGAAATGCTTGTGACATGCCAGTTCAATCGAGATGTTAACCGTGTTCGTAGCTTCTGCCGTTCTTCTGTTACAAATAGTTTTAGATGTCAAAGTTCAGAAATTTTTCCCGGAACAATATCAATAGGGGATCGTGCTCTACGGGTAACACTGACATCGATGGGAGTTGACAGTTTTAAGTTGATTTTAGTAGGAATTCTGGGAATTGCACTGCAGAGAGCAATGCATGTAATGGCTCATGTCCAAATAATACCAATGCAGCTTTGACCATTTGTTACTCAAATACGGGATGTGCGTGCATATATGGGGTGAACAGTTAAAAGCCAAAAAAAATAAATAAATAAAATGATGTTTTTACCAGGGCAATTAATTTTTTTGGAGAACTTAACGCACACTCCTTGCAAGCTTATTGGTATTTTCCTTACTGATGAATACTGACTCTTATTTAATCAATTTCCCAGTGAACACTCTCAGTCGAGAGTTGGTCTTTGATTGTTTAGTCTTCTATTAGCATCGTCGCACTTGATTCTTAGAAAGGCTATTAACCCCGTTCCCTTTGAATTCTGATTTCTCTCATCACACGGCCAGACACTCGTAAAAATGCTCCCTCTCCTGCTCCCCTTCCTCCTCAACAACCTGCTCAGGGCGTATGTGTGTATATACCTTTTTCGGTGTGGAGGGATAAGTGTGTCCTCTTGATTTAAGAGGTCTTAAGGTTGAGGAACTCAGTGATAGGTTAGTGGCAGGTGGGGGTTAGGATCCCAGAAAGTGCTTCCAGTGGGAGAGGGAATAATCTGTATGCTGTGGCACGGATTATCTCCCCATGCGTTTTGGCAGAGTCACATGCAAATACACTGTTAGTCATGGAACTTGCAAGGCAGCTGTGCTTATGCTCGTCATCGTTTTGGCTTTTTTTTGGCCATTTAAAAAACAAAGGCCCCAAGGAAAGTACATTGAGTGTTACATAAATAATGATGAACTGGATTTACATATTGTAATAATATCTTGATAAACTAATTTATTTTACATTAGCTTTGGAGAAGCTGACAGCGCCCCCCATTGTGGCGTAATTCCATCTTCAATTTATTGATTTACAATTACTATCCAAAGGTTTCGCTTTGACAGAGAGGAAAACAGAAACAAAAGGTCCATATTGCAATGCATATTGCGTAATGCATAATGCATAATGCAAAAACAATAAAAGGATAAGCCATGATAGTGAGACCACCGTGACCCCGGGGTTTTCTCCAGAGATTGATTGTGATGCTGGGTTGTCATATAGGATTTTAAAAAAATGACAAAATAATATGATCCCATGCAAACGTTGAAAAGAAAATAGGCCTTATTAGCATACAGTATAAATATAATATGATTACCATAAAAAGAGACAAGCATATGGCCTTGGATGTCATTGACTTGCAGCATTCCTCTGGCCTTCCCAATTAAAATTAGAAGGGCAAGAGAAGAGCCTTGTTCTGAGTGCCTGAGGACAAATAATAGGTATAAATGTTGTCGCTACATTCATGAAATGAACTAGATTTTTTATCTGAGAATATAGCTTGCTAAATTTTGCAATCTGTTTGATAAATTAGTCAGAAAACAACCTTCAGTGAGCTATTTACAAACAACAAATAAGAATTCTTTAGGTTAGCGCGAAGGCCAGGTGCACAACACTCGGTACATTCAGCGGATCCATTAAATCGATGAATAAATTTGAAGAAAATAATTCTTCAACTGGGTCAATAATGAGGTCAACACTGTGCCATCCCATGGCCAGCCTAATGGGCTCAACCAAGTTCTGATTGATTATACTGATTTCTGTGCGTCCATCGGTGCACATTTAATTTAAGAATTGTTTTTTGGGGTTGCTGAATGATTGGAAGCTTTTGCAATTACGGCATCAGGCCGGTGAAATCATTTTTGTGAAGCATCAAACCCATGCTCGGCTGGTCTCAAGAGTTCCATCAGACCCGAACACACACCGTATAGCTGGCAGGCTTTGCCGCCAATATCAAACTGGTTGAGTTGTTGGACGGCTGCCGGTGGCCATGTTTATGACCGGACTCAGGCTCAAAGTGCTCCCCTGCTCATTTCTCCAGCGTGGAATTTAGATGGAGTTAGAGAGCTGGATATAGAAATGGACAGGCAGACAGATTGATTGATTGTAAATAATGCCATGCTGTTCGAGGCACAGGCTGTGTATATGACCACAGGTCTTCCCAATGAATATCTACCGCTTAGTGACAGGCTGCTTGTCCTCCCTTTTTCTTCAGGTTGAAAGGACAGATGGCGGTCTTGATCTTAGCCCTCTCCAAGATCCTAGATGTCTCTCCCTGATTGCTGAGAGGTTTTTTGTTGTTGTTGTTGTTGTTTTTATATAACACCTTGGTAAAAAAAAAAAGAAAGAAAAGAAAAAGGTGAAGGGGTTAGGGTTCTAAGCGATTATGCATTTAAAGGAACCTGCGGATTGATTGGAATATTCTGAAGGGACTCTTTTTTTTGCAGCACTTACGTTCCCTTCCACGACGGAGAACAACAATAACTGTTAATTAACACAATTAAACCTGTTCATTCAGTAGCTGAAGTGCTGTGCTTCAATTATTGAGACCCAGACACAGTCTCAAGAGAAGGTTTCTCCCCTTCTCTTGTTCTGCAGGTGCAGATGAATGATGCACTGGAACCAAAAGAAACCAAGACACTCAGCGGCAAAAGCACAATTCGAGGTGAAGTCACCGCGGGTCCAAAGAGCAAACTGGACTGACATGATGCGGCTCGTGGTCACTCGGACATGTGCACCTGCACACAACAGAGGTAGCACCGCGTGTCTGCCAGCACAGCCTATTATTTGAATTGCAGAAAGTGTCTTGGTACCTAGAAATTCACTCCGATGTTTTTTGTTTTTGTTTTTGTTTTTTTGTTAATATCCACCATGAACAACAGCCAAGGGGTTTTTTGGACCTTTTTAGTGTTTAGAAGCCCTGATGGTCATTGATCACCATTCTTATCGTGATCATATCACCATCATATGCTCAGCAATCTCCCCCTAGCCTCGGCCATGGCCACTGAACCCCATTCATCCTGGTGAATCCAAAAGAAAACATGACATCTGTAACCTAAAATTTGGTTCAGTTACTTAAATGTTGCATTTATATATGTTTAAACCCCCCCCCCAGCTCTTTCATTCAATAGCTCATTGGTTGGTCAATGTTTCTGGATATTGCTTTGAGGGTTGCTTTTCATGCCGCTCCTTTCTACCATTCTGCTCAAATGTTGCTGACCGAAGCCTCGCCTTATGCGAATGCTTATGTGTCCACCTGGATTTTCTTGCCACACTTGCTGGCTGTTGTCATATCTGAGCCCACAGTGCAGGGACCTTTTGGTTAGAGGAGCTTGACACAGCGAAAGGTTACAGTAATTGGGAGAAGCAATATGCCTTGCGACGTTCATTATGCTTAATCAGCTTCTGTTTTTCTCGCTTAATTATTCCATGACCTGAAAATCCGAAAATGAACATGGCTTTGTAATTCAATTAGGAGAGAATGAGA
>NC_137190.1:11941968-12004468 GCF_960531495.2 Zeus faber | reverse complement strand
CGGAGAGTTGGTTGAGTTTGTTGAGTTTGTTGAGTTTGTTGGGTTTCTTGGGTATCTTGCGATTCGCCGAAGGAGACAAAATCCATCGTCAAAGTAACTGGCACAGTCAGAGATTAAATTGCCGATGCTCAATCAACGTTTGGAAGGTGTGAATAGCCTTGTGGCGGGGTGGAGAGCAGAGCATAATTGACAGTTTTAGTGGGATCCATAGATCTAAATTAAATAGATACCCAATGGCATGTTTGCTGAATACACCCGAATATACGTCTTGCATCGAACTAAAACCAAATTATTTTGGAAGATTTATTGGGTTTCTCCTTCCAGACATGTACAACCTCGCTATCACAGCCTGTCCACCTCCCCTGAGTGGGAAGTGGATGTCTTTCTTCAGGGCAAACTCTGGGTGCAATACACTTTGTATTCAGAATGAGTTGCGATCGCAGCTCCCAGTAATTTACCTGAAGTATTTGAATTTGCATATTGCGTCCATAGTCCACTCGCGAGTACTGGGCGTGTTGTTATTCCTTAAGTACTTCAAGTTAAAGTTGGGGCCACTTGTCTAAATGTGGTAGATCTACCAGCTCAATTAAAATTAATGTGTCAGCAATATTCATTGGTTGAGGCTGGTGAGCGTTTGAAGCTCCTCAAATCAAGCTGAAATAAGATTAATCACAAAAATGGACGTGGATGAAAGCTGTACTGAGGTTGATTGTAATTTAATCCTGCCCATATGTTTATTATAAACAGAAGTGAGTCTCACATATTTTCTTGTCGTCTCTCTTTTCTCCCAGCCTCGCTTTCCGTCAAATACTTTGATGTCGAGTTATGGCTTTTTGGGTAGAGCACCTTGCTCTACGGTAATTTCCAACTAATTCCAAAACTGGACACCACAGGGACCGAGTATACTCTGCGGCACCTTTATCTCCCAGCATGCATTGTGCTGCTGTTATCTGGCGTCTGCAGCATCAGCTGAGGGACTAAACAGTAAACAGGAAGTGATGTGCTGACACAGCTGCAGAGCCAACGCTGCACTGTGGGGGGCTTTGGCACGGCTCAAAGCTCATATTTATGATAATCAGTGAGGTTCTTTCAACATTGAAGTAGCAGGTTGGGGTTGTGTGTGTGTGTTTGTGTGTGCGTTCATGTACACACACACACACACACACACACACACACATATATGTGTATGTGTGTGTATGTATATAGATGGGTAGGGCATAATAATCAAAACATCACAGGAAAATGGCTTTGAAATCACAAAAATATGCAGCTGCAATCGGGAATCATTAGGGTCACTGCCAATTAGCTATAAATTAAGTCTGACAAATCACACTTTGATACTGCATCTGCTCTTTTTGGTTTTAGTTTTTCCAAATCAAGAGGAGCCAATTAATGATCCAAAGAGGCCAAATAGTTGGCGACGGAATTGCAGGTGCATCAGTCACAAAAACTGCTGAATTATTTATGGTGTCAAGGGGAACATCGCAAACATCAGGACTGAAGTCCCATATTTTAGGACTCCCCAAACGAGTTCACCAACAGGGAGAGTGGATGAACGGCAGAAAGGTAAAGCCTCAAAAATGACCACAGAACTGAATTAACATCCCTTTCCCTTTTTCCCAAATGTTCGAGTTTATGGAAGGGCTGCCAGGCGCAAACCGCTCGTATCCAAGGCCAGTGCACAAAACCCCGGTGGACCTGGTATTACGAGCACGAAACCTGCACCGATGAACGATAATAAAAGGGATCGGACCCGATGAGTCATCCTTCATGCTGTTTCCTACGTCTGGACGGGTTTACGTTCGGAGAAAGGCAAGGGATGCCTTCAACCCCACAATGCCTGTTGCCAACCGTAAAACTCGATGGGGGATCCATAACAGTATCGGCAGCCATCCCACGGGAGCCATTTGGTCCAATAATTGGTTGGCATGGGTGTAAAATGCCCAAGTACTATGAAGCCATTTCACAAGAGCAGGTGCAACCTATGGTGCACTGTTCCATCATGATGGTCCCATATTCCAGGATGATGAATGCCCCCAAATACTGCACTCAACAAATACAGGCGTGGTTTCATGAACACCACCATTCAGTCAACCTCCTATTGTGGCCTATATACATGTGTGTGTGTGTGTGTGTGTGTAGATGTGTGTTTGTGTAAGTGGTCCATATGAGGTTAGAGCGATGTCATGTGATGCGATAGAGAGGTTTTTGGAGAGAGAGAGAGAGAGAGAGAGAGGGAGAGGGAGAGAGAGATTTTTGAGCGAAAATGTGAGAGACGGTAACTCCTTGCCTATGGTGATGTCTGAATCACTGAGCAGCTCTGCTCGCCAGAGGTAGGCCAAGTCATCCTTACTCTAATCACAAGTCATTTTAAAAATGTTGAGGTCAAGGGTCACTCCCCTTAAATCGCCACTTGTTAGGTCAAGTCAAGTCGAATCAGAGACGTGTGTAGAACCGAGTAGGTAAACCACCTTATTAAAATGACTTATCCTTACTTGTCAACCACTGGGTGACGCTGCGCACGAGTGTTGTTCTCTCATGTGACAGGTGTCAAGGCAGCTGCAGCATTATAACATTAAAGAAAACAAACATGGAGCCACATGGAGTTAAGGGGATCATTTGTTCACCGCCGTGCGTTACCTTCTGACTAATCACCCTCAACTCCAGACTGATGGCTAATCCCAGTTAGTTAGGGTGTAAACAGCACCGCTAATTGAAAAAATGTAGCTGTGAGCCACTTGCGGGCTGGAAGAATAATTACTCAAATCCCGGCTGTCAAGATGTCTTACTCCACGCCAAGGCGACGGTCTCAGACGACGCAGGGCGGTTACCGTCGTCGTGCGGTTGCTCAGACTGTTTTCTAGGGGGTTTGAGCTCAAGAATAAATATTCATCTTTCCAAAGGACTTCATTTACCCGTGGTTGCCGGCTGCAACAACATTAATTAGTTTACTGATGCATCGTGAATGTACTTTAATTCAGTTTGGAATAATGACATGTCTTAATTATAAAAAAAAAACTAAAAAACACACACACACACATTGTTTATATTGTTCTCCAACTTTTTGTTCGACAGAGGACTCAATCACACCAGCAGGCTGCGCTATCCATGCATTAAAGCAAAATAAATCAGATATTTATACTTATATAACATTGTTTACCCTAGATTCTGCCATATATTAGTCATTCAAAATAATTGGCTCTTTTTTTTTTTTTTTTTTTTCCGAATTATGATGGTACCTGGAAATTGGCAGTCGTTTCCATTATAGTTACATTTTTTATATTGTAAATAAGAGCTGGCTTTTAAAGTAGCAGATATTATTTAATGTGTAATTTGGATAATGTGGGAAGTTAGCTGGTCCCAGTTTTTGTGTGAGTGGTCTGGCAGCGAACGGTGACAAGCATTTTATCTGCAATGCAGCAGATGGGAGGATTTCAAGAGTTGACTCTGCCAGGTGCTCTCACACCCGCATTGATCCAGATCTTCTTTCTCCCCTCCTCCTGAACTAGTGGCGAGGACTTTTTCGAGCTGATGGTCGATACCCAAACAAACTTGCTTATTATTTGCTACTCCCCCAATGACGCGGCTGGGGTGCGTCGACTCCATAACCCGCGTTCCTCTGGGAAATTTAGGTAGGGATGGGTTTTCAGAACGGATAAAGTTTACCTATCGCCGTTCCTATCCCGCGTCCAAAAACCCAGATTTGGCTTGTAAAAATGAAGTATTGACCGTCTCGTTGGCCCTGCCTCATCAGTCAAACTGTTTGGAGGGCTATGTTTTTGCTGCTGTTTGGAGCAGTATCACTGGACTACTGTCACTTAATCAATGTCAAATAGGGAATCAATCGTCAGATGATCACCTGCTTGCTTTTGCCGGCAGTTATGACTCAAACAGCAATATGAGTATGGAGTATCTGACTGTTTGCTGACAATAAACAGTAACCTATGAGTTCAGCTCCAGCAAACTGTTTTTACTTAGAAATTGGCAGCCGGTCATGGCTTCGGATGCCAAAAGCTGACTTGTCTCGACTCATAAAGAAAGAACAGAGTCAGTCTGTACCGTGGATATCACGTCATCCTGCCTGGTTACACTATATGGTTGCTTACGCCCTGTGGTCCTCTAGAATAATATCTCTATATTGTCATTTGTACGCGTAGGATACAACGGGAATTGATCCATCCTACACCTATAAGTACCAGCCACTGAGCATTGCCGCCCCCCCCGGCCGGATATATTCATTCATTCCTTTCATATAAGCAGGGACCTGTCACTAGGCTCTCAAGGACCAGCCGGCCACTCCAGATGGCTGCATCTGTAGGAGCGGTGGGCAGCCGGTGTACACTGCCTGGGGACCGACTCCAGCTCTTTCGCCGGTGCCTTGGTCAGGGGCACCGACAGGAGCATTAACTCTAACGTAGACGGGAGGAAGCGAAGCAACCCGGAGGAAACCCACACATACACGGGAAGAACATGCAAACTTCACGCATGAAATGACCCG
Organism: Zeus faber; assembly: GCF_960531495.2. NCBI lineage: Eukaryota > Metazoa > Chordata > Actinopteri > Zeiformes > Zeidae > Zeus > Zeus faber. The sequence goes on along the minus strand of NC_137190.1, from coordinate 11,999,970 downwards.
GGACGGTGGACTTCTTGCTGTAAGGCAACAGTGATACCATTGAGCCACCGTGCCGACATGTGTCGTCGGTTTTCTTATTTATCTGCCCTTCCGCCATTTGGAGCAATCTTCCTTTTGTCATTCTACCGCTCTCGGGCAACAGTACTCATTTCTTTCCCCTTCGGCTCACAAAGTGCTAACGTGATAAAAACTTTAGCGCTGTCCAAGCGCTGAAGGCGATGTAAATGGATGCCAGTGTTGCGCAACAGCCCTGTGATTTGGACGGAGTCGGCCTAACGCACTCCGCCCCTCACCTCCCGAGGAGTTCATGAGTATTGGTCCGACGCAGTGACAGCCGCGCGTTACGTCTAATGCCACCGCAGCCCGTGGCGGTCCCTCCATGCAGCAGTGACATAAAAATAGCCAAACTACAGAAAGGCCATCTGCCTGTCTTGTTAGCGCGAGCCTCCTGTGTGCCCCCGAGGATTAAAGGCGTGTCTTGGGAGAGACTCGCGTTTCGGCGTGTCACGGATTCCTCCGGGTTAACACGAAAGCTTCAGCTGTCGCTCCCTGACCTTTCCCAACAAATGTGTCTGGGATCTGTAAAAGTCACAGGTTCCGCCGTCCACGTCTTCGCAGCCTTTCCCGTCTCCAGTGAAGCATCCCGGCATCGGCTAATTGGGTACGATGTGCCGCACAAGAAAGCGCGAGGAAAGCCAAACATAGACACATACTGCATATGTTTATCTGCACCTGCATACTCCCCCTCTATCTACAGCATCTCTCCCATATGCACGCACACACTCACGGTCTCCATCACACACACACACACACACGCACACACACACGCACACACACACACACACACATACGCACGCGGAATCCGTTCCATTAAGTCCGGCCTCAGGTGAGGGGCTGTGTCCTCCGTGACTCGGTCTCTTTATGTTCGACAGTGGCACCGGTGACACCGCTCTCTTCATACCGAAGAACCCTGTAACCCCACGGAGGAACCCTTTCCCCGCAGGTCGATCTTGTTTTTGCGGGTTACCAATTTCAAATTTCTCCACAAAATATATTTTTTAATGCTTTCCCAAACAAAACGTAAAAATAAATAAAAAAATGAAGATGAACTACTGGCCGCGTCTGTTTACAAATGAAAAAAAATGTATTCAACTTTTAACCCCACGTACCACTCCCCGTCCCTCCCCTGTACCGCTCAAAACTGTGGGGAAGGGAGCAGTACAATTGTGTTGACAAAAACAATTGAGGGAAATGATCATGTTGAATCGCGATTACTTTCCATCGGGGGACCCGGGGCTTAAGCACCGGTAAGCCCTTCATTACGAGCACTGGAGGAGCGGCTTTCCTCCGGGTAGCGAGGGACCCACCGGGAGGAAAAAAAGACACTGAGGAAAAAGAGAGGAAGGTTGTATCAGTTTACCCATGAAAGACAATAGCGGGTGTGGGTTTTGACGGTCTGGTGCAGCGATTCTCAACCTCCTTCATACCAAGGAACCTCCACTTGGTCTCTGCGAGCCCAATCCGAGACGAGTTTTATTGCTGGATGTGATTCAGTCCAAACTGCCACACCCGTCTATGCAATACGGAGATATCAGTGAGACTAGGACCAAAACTGTCGTTATTGTACATTCTTGTCTTGAAGCGGTAACGGTGAAGTTCAATTGATAATCAAGTCTGGGGGCCGAAAACCAACGGTCTAGAGGGGACAGGGCAGCACTCAGCTAGAAGGAGAGAGAGGTGGACAGGGAGAGAAAGAGAGAGAGAGAGAGGGAGAGTGGGAGAGCTCAGACGACTCGGCCTCCTGACACTTGGCAGCACAGCGAAGGCAGCTGGACCGTGTTCTCCGCGAGAGAGGTGGAGGTGGCACAGGAAACCGAGAGGGAAAAAAAAAAAAGAAGAAATGGTTGGAGGAGAGAAAGGAGGGACTGAATGAACAGCGGGTGGAGAGAGCATCCGGGGAAGTGTTGTTCTGCGCCGGGTCTCTTTCAGAGGAAAGGCCTTAGAGTGTGGGGCTTTTAGGTGTCATACAGGACTCCTTAATTTTAGGGGGAGAAGAGATATCATAAACAGCACGATCATACCAACTTGTGCAATTTATGGGTTGGGTGCAACAAAGTCTTACAACACAGGGGGAGGGAGTAGAAAAAATTATATGTTTTTTTTAATAACACACACATTATGAGGCGGTGAATTGGCCGGTTTTGGTTATTGCAGGGCAATCTAGGCAGATGGAACTATAATAAATTATCCTTTATTGGAAGTCTCTGCAGGCTGCTCCATACCAATAGGAATTCATCAGCTTGCTCTGTCTTGTGTCGAGCTGGGATGCTGCAGTAATTGGGTGGGATCATCTGGGTCAATTTGTGATCCTCAGCTGAAGATCCTGCAGGTTGCAGTTACCGCTGCCACCAGCAGGGGGTGGGCAGCGGCTGCGCACAGCCTTCAGGGACGCGCGAACACGCACGCGCACGCGCACCATCATACTCCCCTTTGGCGTTTTTCTTGCAACCCCCACCCAACCCCCACCCGACCGCCCTCCACCCCACCTCCTCCTCGACCCCCCCCCACCCTCTCCTCTCCCATGTGACAGAGGGAGAAATGCGATTTCGCTGGAAGGCCAGACAATTAGTGGCTGTTGGAGGGACACACTCTCTGAGCACGCACACGCACACACGCACACACAACGGAATAAAGAAAAACAGGAAGAGAACAGAAAGAAAGAAGGACACTCGTCTTATCACTTTTTAGAATTGAAGGTGAAGGTAAATTATTTGTGAGATCAGGTGAAAGGGCCCCGTCGTCTACTTTCATTGTGTGCAGTCAACATGAAATTAAAAGGCCCATTAATGTGCTCACACAAAATGAGGTTGAACATCTGAAATTACTCATACAGCCATTATGTGCAATGTTCTCAGTTAAAAAAAAAAAAATATATATATATATATGTTTTCGCAACAGTGGAATTTGTCAACCATATGAAGCCGATGGTGTTTCAATACAAGAGCAATCAAGAACGGAGAAATTTCAATTAAATTGCATGAGTATAACGTGCTTTTCGTGTGGAGGCGGGGAAGTGGATATTAAATCGAGAAATCCATCAGATGGTCTGTGTGAGGTGGATTTCACCACCAAGTCCCAGAATTCCGTTTTTTTTCCCCAGAATTTTCTTTTGGCATCATCTTCGCTCAAAGACTCCTGGACACTTGACATATATACAGTATAAGATTATATTGTTGTTGTTTTGTTGTGAATGATATTGACAGTTTACCGGCCACAACTTGCTGCACCGGTTTATCAATTTCACCACGGCCGCCTTTCACTTCTTACACCACCTGGGCATTGCTACGGGGAAAGGCGGACCCGCCACCAACAATGGAAACCGCGTGTTGAGGGGCACATGCAAGACAGAAATGCATTGAATGGCTGTTCAAAGTGCCAGCTCAGAAAACTATCAAATATGGGATTTTTCTTTTTTCAACAACATTTTTTTTAGGGATTACCACTTTAAGGAGAGCAGAAATGTCTATATGTTGTCATTGGTTTGTAGTGAAACCGATTGCTCCAACATGCTCTAACACACACACACACACACACACACACACACACACACACACACACACACACACACACACACACACACACACACACACACACACACACACTCTCTCTCTCTCTCTCTCTCCCTCCCTCACTGGGCGTGCGTGTGAGTGTGCGTGGCTGTGAGCTCATTTCTCTCCGTGCGGCTCACTGAGCTGAGCTCTCGCTGCTCTTCTTCTTCGGGGGAGCTGCAGAAGGACCGGAGCCTCATTCTCCATCCCCTCCGTCGCCTCCGTCACCGCCACCTCCGCCTCTCCGCCTCCGAAGCAGACAGCCGCCCTCCGCGCTGTGCTGGGACCGGGACTGTGACAGTGTCTACGTGCAGACGCGTGTCCGTGGGTGACAGCGTGAGTGTGCGCCGTAGGGCAAGGCGCGGGTGGGACTTGGATTAAAAGGGGCTCCCGCACGGATCGCATCCTTTTTCTTTTGCAAGACGAAGAGCGGGAGGAGGCGGAGGAATCCGGGAGGGTGGAGAGCGGGTGGAGAGAGAAGAGGGGGACAGCGCGATGGAGGACGGCTGTGCGTGTTTCCTCCGGGAGACGGGGCTGTGGAGTGCGTCCCGCGGACGCGGAGGGATGCTGCTGTGAGCTGGGTACCAGCGGGCAGCCTCCCCTCCCTCCTCCCGTCCAGCATCCAGCTCCATCCCTGCTCCGCCCGCACAGACCTGCACGCGCCGCACCGGGGGATCCGCCGCACGCACGTACATAACACACACACACACACACACACACACACACACACACACACACACACACACACACACACACACACACACACACACACGCATATACACTCACACGCAGACACGCACGCACGCACGCACGCACGCTCTGCTCCGCTCATCACCGCCGTTGAGGATTTGTGTGTGTTTTTGGGGGGGACACCTTTTGCTTTTTGCGTCCAGGTATGTGCAAAACGCGTCCGTGTGCGTGTTTCCGTGTTTGTACGGCGTGAATGACCTCAGCCCGTGTCGTCTTGTTGCTCCCCCCCGTGCTTGTATGTGTGTGTGTGTGTGTGCATGTGTGTGTGAGGGAGGGTCTGGGATCTCTATCGTGAATTTAGGGGGGGGGGGGGGGGGTGGAGGGATAAAAAAAAAATAAGGTGAGATGCAGTGATTAAAAAAAACAAACAAACAAAAAAAACCGAGAAAATACTCAACGATATTCACGCGATGGTTGGACGCATCCAGCTGTTGTAGCAGTAATCTGGCCCCATGACGCCACATCCTCCTTGTAGATTGCACATTGTTGCTATAACCTGCAGCATATGAGAGGGATATTGTTGTTTTGCATAGGGCAGATTCCTTCAGAGACTGTTATTTTTCGCTGATGGTCGCCAATGGAACCTTGGTGTTTTGATTCATTAGGCCAGACAAGCTGTTTGCTGGGGTTGGCACAGGCACATACGGCATCTGTGTGTGTGTGTGTGTGTGTGTGTGTGTGTGTGTGCAAGCGGATGCAGGAAGGAAGGGCAGACGGAGGATGGGCGTGCACGCCGCGCACGGGCCGGGGAGACAGACGCTGTGACGATGCTCGCACCCTCAGCCTCTTCACGTGTGCACACACCACGGTGTGTGTGTGTGTCGACTCACGCCGCTCACACACCTACCACACCCACCCACACCCAAACAAATCACGTGTGTGCAGTGCATGTATGCATGACCGCATACATGCACACATTTACACAGTGCGTGTGTGCATGACTTCACACACACACGCACGCCGTGTGTGTGTGTGTGTGTGTGTGTGCGTGTGCGTGCATGCCTGACTGCACTGCACACACACACATCCCGCAAGCACACAACCACGATGAGCATGTGTCATATAGACATGAATTAACACAAGAATACTCTTCATATATACATACATACACGTATTTCCAAAAATATTTGACAAAACGAACCAAGCCAGTGTGACAGTGAAGCATGGGAGCTGATTAGAGCGCATCACCGCAAAATGTCCAAATGCTTTGCAGCACAATTACCTCTAATTACCATACTTAGGGTGTGTTTTCATTCAAGGGGGGGGAAAGGGAGTAGGTTGTGCACTTTTGATAAATAAACTAGCTCGCCTCGATTTCACAAGTGCATCCCGGTCTGAAGAAAGCAGGTGTGTGTTGGGATATTGGGAGGAATGGGAGGTATGGAGTCCTGTGCTAATTGGGCGAATTACGAGAGGGGGAAATAGATCCCTGGACGCCCATGCAGCACCCAAGGCAACGGTGTTTTGGCGTGTAGGGAGTGGGTGTGGCTGGGGTTCTCTCTCTCTCTCTCTCTCCCTCTCTCTCTCTCCCTCTCCCTCTCTCTCTCTCGCTCTCTCTCTCTCTGTCTTCCTGCTCTCTGTACTCACAGGATGGGCTCTACTCCCGGAGCTTAAGGAATGTAGAGGTTTTCCCTTACTGGGATGTCAATGGGAACCCTTGTTTGTCTTAGCAATTCCACCTTACCAGCAGAACCTTGTTTACATGATTGGGGGAGTGTATCACATGTACAGTATGTTCAGGGAGAGGGGATGTGCACGTCCATACACACAGTACAGATGTTGAGACATGCTCATAGAGGGATATTAATAGGGCAGAAATGACTTGGGACTCAGCCACAGCGTGTACTATTGTCCTCACAGCTGCTGCTTTTGAGGGTGATTTAGTCATTTCTAGGCTGGAAAGGTGCACTTCAAGATGGTTTTTGGTGATAAGAAAAACAATATTATCATGGAACATGTTTGAGCACGTGCTGCCTAGTATAGCACATACACAGAAAAATAGGCCATAGTCATACACAACAATATACTGTATGTGCTTTACTTGGGGTATTTTAAAGCCTCTATCATAACACAAAGTCTATGGTTGCTGTACAGTATATGACATTAAAACAAATCATTTTAAATCGTTTAAAATATATATAGAATATTTTCCCGATAAGTGAAAACATATACAGCTTTAATGCGTCAATCTCCCTTTTGCAAAAAATATATAGCTGTCACTATACTGACAAATAGATTTTACTGACAGTCAGGAACAGTAGAACAAAAAAATATACACATCTATATATATTTATCGACAATACCACAATTATGACAATATACCGTATAATACATACCTTCAAATTCCAATATTACCAACATGTGAATGGAATGGCTTTGTAAGTCTAGCAGCAGGTAATTGGTCAGACAATAATCAAACATGACACTTTTCATTAATGATTTTTTGTGTATTGTGCATTAAATAGAATACCATCTACGTTCAACATCCATTATCCCTGTACAGAAAAAATATTGTGGGGTTTTTTCATATCCAATAATTTTAGACTAAGCACATAAACCGCAGTGTGGATAAACCAGACTGAATATACATTATCTACACACTCAATTTACATAAGTGCATGTCACTCTATGTATAATGCACGCTGTGCATTAGCAGTGAGACTCCAGCTGTGATACTCTTGTCATTGTTACTCATGGACCAATGTCGATGCGTATTATGTATCCTAAACGGATGCATGTATACTAAAGTAATGGGTTTTGTATGCATGCATGCACACACACAAACACATTGTGATAAGGTGATGCGGTTATCTTTTATCCCCTTCTCCCTCATCCACATATCATTGGCCTCTAATGCGACGATCCAAAAAATACCTTGTGGCTTTTATCAGGTCATTTGCATATCAACTCTCACTCTGGGAGAAGGTGAATGCTTCATTTGTCATGCCTTAACATGCACATGTCAGGAGGCAGGTTCCGTAAAGGGAAAGGCAGCTCCCTAATTGCTAATCAACAACCATTAACCACTACCGCTCTCTCACTGTGACTTGTCCATACCACCGTGGAGTGCTTCAAAGAGGTGAGCTTCCATGGGCGACTACTACATGAGTGGACGGTGCTGAAGTGGTTTAATGCAGCGCAGAGATTGACCGGGCAATAACAACTGAAATTGGAGACGGACCTCCCGGTTAGCGGTGATGAGGGTTGAAAGACAACAACTTAAAAAAAAATACCGTATTAATTTATGCCTCCGTTGAAGTGTTTCCTCTTTTCAAGAATATTTTTTTATTTTGCATTGTAAAGTCTTTTTTTGGGAGAGTGAGAAACTGGTTAAATGGTATGTTTTAGCAGAGGGCGGGGGGGTCAGTCCATGGAGCTTGTCTGCCATGACTGTGATGTGGATGTCTAGCACCTAAAGTGGTATTGCAAGCAGCTGCTTATCCTATAGGGTTCCAAATGCAATAGCTGCTATGAGGGATCAAGATCAATACCACGCCTCAGTAGTCATTGAGCCAAGCCCAGAGTCCAGCACAATATTATTGACAGGATGGATGTCGAATTATCAATCATGACCCTTTTCCTGGTTTTAGACTGAAGGATTTTTGGACGCATTGGCTCTATGTATATTGTCGCATGTTTTTGTCCTACTACCTTAGGAATAAAGATACTGGAAAACGTATTTAGCAATGCCATTTAAATGCTACACATTTTTAAGTAGTGGTGGTTGTATTCGCAAGTCCGTACTCGACATTGACAGTCGTAGTGATTACTGAAATCTGGAAAAATATTGAATTCCCCTCATCATGTGACAATAAATCACAAGGAGAGGCAGCCTCTGAATTAAGTAAAATACGCCAAAATGAGTTAGTAGGTGAGCTTTGTCCATTTTCTGTTATTGGTAAAGAGTTTCTGCATTTCCTTGCTTGCTTTCAATGCCAGTAGTTAACCAACATGCACCCACCACCTATGGGTCGCCTAGTGGACAAACACATGTAATGCTGTTGTTTTTATGTATGAATTATGCAGAGCAAAAAGTGATCCTCTGTCTTTACAAAGCCCCCTGTTGTGATTCGATAACAATTCTCGAGAGTGACTGCCATTAAGTGTTACACAGCAAGGCAAGACAGACATATTGATAAAGACGACACTTTAAATTGCTGTTGGCAAAATTATCCACTGGACATTTATCGTATGTGAACGTGACTGAGGACACAAGCAGTAGCAGCGTGTGGCACCTGTGTTTAAAGTGTGTGTGGTACAGTATCTGTAAATTACCATAAAGCAATTGGAGTCTGTTTGCACTGAGTATTTTGAGTAGCATGATTATACAGGACTTTCACGCTTAATCTACCACATTTGAAAGAAAAATGTTTTCATGTTTTTTCTTCTTCATTCACCTGTAATGCAATTAGTATTTATTTTCACTGAAATGGCTGTTCATACCGGCAATAGAATCACTTTTTAAAAAGGCTTAGCCTGCTGACAATAAGAACTAAGGAACCTTTATGTCACCCAAAACTGGGCCTCGACACGTTTGGCTTAGCCAATAGGCATTTTGCTTAGCCAATAGAAATGAATGCATTAGCCTATAGGAGCATATTTATACCAAGTACCTCAATACATTTACTTGAGCAACATGTTGAACGGGAAGACTTTGACTTTCCCCAAAGTAATGTTTTCTGGGGCTAATCTTAAAATATATAGAATATTCAAAACGCAAATGTTAATTCAAGTGCAATATGAGGCACGCATGATACCTTCTTCCTTTAAACATGGCAGTGAATGAAGGAATATGATTAGATTCTCCCTCAGTAACTGAATTCAATTCCAATAATAAACCAGCATCATGTTGAATTTCTCATGTTTATAACAAACTAAATGTCATGAAAATCAGTTCAGAAAGAAGCAGGTTACGGTAGATTTTGTAGAGAAGTCTGCATCTCTCAATGCCCATCCTATTTGTTTACGAGCGGACCTTGACCGCTCCAATATAGCGGACAGGCAGACTCACAGCGGCGACATAAAGCAGCGCATTCACGACATGTCGTAAAGTAGCAGCAACGCAGCGAGACCCACCGTAAAGCAATCATTGCGCTTCAGAGTAAAACGCAGCAGGCATCTGTCTTGTCCGTCTTCTTTTCACTGCAACTCTGCGTCCAGATTTAGGGACTTTAAAAATGCAACAGCGGCGGTAAAACAATATTTCTCTACGATGGCTCAATTCTGCAATTAATACGCGGTTCACATGCGAGCACACCGCCGAGCGCGTGTGATACGTGTTTGTATGAAAGGCGTTTGAAATTCAAAGGGTCGAGTCGTCCTATGATGGGGTGTTGATAACTGTGTGAGTCATTGTAACTTGGCTTTTTGTCCCAAACACACACTGTGGCTCTGATTAGCTCCGTCTGACATCTCGCTTGTTGGCAGGAGTCGTGATTGGCTACCTGCTTCTTGGCTGTCGTAGTGATGGAGTCTCTGTGGAGTCTCAGTCTGGGGTCTCATATGTAGGGCTTTCCTGTGGTCAGGATACTTTTGGGGACCGGTTTGTTTGTTGGCATTGACCACAGCAGTAGCTCTTGACCAAATCTACAGTACATGGGTGAATTTGATCTCATATTGTGTGGTTGCATTTTATCCCTTTATTTTTCCCATGGGCCGTTACTTGACAGGCTGCAGCAGCGTTTTCATCCCAGTTAAAGAGCGAATACAAACTGTACTTGCCATGCATTAATGCAATTGCTGACACCGTGCTGTGAACCTTTAACTAGCCTCAGGATAAGCAGGCATCTATGCCATAGGGTCGAAATTACACTGGGATACTGTGAAAATGACTTCAAAAATGAAATTGGAATTGTCAATCGTAGAAGCACTGCTGTATTTTTTTTAATAACCTAAGTTATGCAATAAGATAAATACTATCATCAAAATGATTGCAATTCAAAAATAATAATTCAACAAATTTAACTACGACACATTTTCTGTAAATATGATAGAATTTTTAGGTGTGTTTATCGCATTTTAATCGTGGCCGAAGTTAAACTTAGACTTAGGCCAAATTACCATGAACCTAAATGGGAACATTTTGTGACACAATTGTGAGATAATGATCTGTAAATGAATAATTTGAGAACAAAACGGAAAATGGAAAGTGGAGGGTTTTCGTCTGTCGGAAAACGAAAGATGGCTTGTATCCAAATCCTCTCTATGAGACTTGTTAGCGGCGGTTCAGCCAATACTTCAACCAAAAGTAGTTTGGTTCCATGTTGTCGATGTTTGAAAAGAGTCAAGGTGTAGCCTAATAAGCAACACCAGTTCAGAAACCTCTGCTGCGACACCTTGTTCCTGCTCTAGGCCAGAGTTACCTGCGTCACAGACTTAAATATTAACATTGAGAGCAAATTGACTTGACAGCGGTGAAGTCTCTGTGACAGTTAAGTACTCGGTACGTGAAAACATTCTCCTGATCCATGACACGAGTTATTCAGCCTACTTGGTGTCAGCCCATTGGATGCCCATCAGTGTGCAAAACCTCATTACTCACGTCTTAAGAGCGGTGTATTCAAATGGCTCTGCTCCCCTGAACATTGTGCTTGGGAGACTGCTACGGCTGTACTTCTACCCACCTCCACCCGAGCCCCACATGTGGGGAATTACGTACACCCTCTTGAGTTTGTCTGTGATTTTTGGGTGTACATAAAAGCAGATCTATTGCCACCAAAGCAAGGTCATATTGTCTTGTATGTTCAACATTAAAAGCTTATGATTATTATTGAGAGTTGTCCTGACTAAACTCAGAATATCGGCCATTGTATAAACATGCACAACCCTTAGGATACCTACAGGGTAATACATGTGTGGCTTAGTTTCTAGATTCTATCCATCAGTTTTGGCATCTGCTCACTCTGGCAAGACTGAAGGGGTATTTGGTTATGCCTGGTCATTCTTTAGAGGCCAGCAGCAGAGGCTTACTGTAACACTTTGTTTCACAGCTCATTTGAAGTGAGCATGTCTCTGTGGTCATGAGACTGTGGACACATCAGGCTCTAAACCCCAGAAGTAATGTGGAGCAGCTGTCAGATCCTCTACTAAACAAACATTGCTCTTCCTGCAAAGTTTGCCATAGCAAATAAAATACACACTGCTTCCAGCCAGTTAGTGTTCAACACCACGCACCCTAAATCAAGAGGGCCCTGGCCTGTGCTCTGTGTCAGAACACAGGCCTGTCCTCAGCCAGATTTTGTATCCCCTCCATGACACTAAATTCTGTTCTAAGTATAGACCCCTCCACTGATGATTCAGGCGGTCCTGAACTATTAATGTTACTAGATAATGCATCACTTAATCGGTTTTAGAATCCGTCATAATTGCTGTATTTTAAATGTGTTTTAAAACCCCTCAAAAAGTTCACCCTAGATTTATAAAATGCAGAATACCGTGTTGCAGTGTAGCTGGATACAAAGAGAAGATGTGCCAAGTCTGTGTTTTGTATAAAACCTAAAAAATACAGATCATTAAGCGTTCAGACCTAAAATTTGAGAATATGTATGCAAGTACGAACAAAAATAAAAAAGTGCATGTCAACAGACTACCGCTACCTTCTTTGTTTTAACATTTAGTTTTAACTAAATGGAAATGTCCACTGTACAGCACCTTCAAAAAATATTTTGTCAGTTCAGGTTTTGGAATATCACAAAAACATCTGTTATACCCAAGGTTGTTCATTAATGTTTCCTCTAACAGCGATAGAGCCTGGGATTGCCTTAGATGTTATGAGTGGATAAAATTTGTGGATGTTTTCATCAGAAGCGAATTATACTTTTAATAGGTCATGGCAAGTTGTCCTGTTTGTGTATTATAGCTATAGCGAGTCATATTTCCAACTCTCTAATTTACATTTTGTTTCTCTTTCAGATCAATGTACTTTGTCCAGACGAGGACTCTTGGATTTGAAGTTACTTGGTAGACTTGAGTGAAATTGACTGAGGCCATTATTGAGAAACATCAAGTTATTCTTATCTGAATGAAATAGAAAACGCTACAGGATTGCCCTCCATGGTTTCTGCCCTAATCAAGACCATATCATCCTACACTGAAAAGATTTGGAAAGGAATGTTTACAAAGAAATTGGCGAACCCCATAAAGAAGAAAGAAAGAAGTGAAAATAAAGAGTCCAAATTGACCACTGATTTGCAAGCGCGCAATCCAAATCTGTCGACCACGCTGAAGACCACTGTTAAAAAAATCTCCAAATGCTCTTCGGCACGTAACATATCGCTTGAGGAAGACGACGGCAAGACCGACTGTTCATCCCTCTCGCCCACTTTTAGTTATCGTGTAGCTATAGCTAATGGACTCCCCAAAAGCGCTCTCACTTTAAATAATAATGAAAGTATCTTTCTGGATGTTCTTTCAATTGACAGTAGCTACTCTGACTCCTTGAGTGAGACCAGACGCATCCGCAGACTGGATGAACATAAATCTCACACCATGCCAGTAAGACGGAACAGGAAGAGCCTTATCAGTTTGGCTCCTTCTGATGGTAGTTCAGAAGGTGAGCGAGTGGAACGCTCCAGTTTGCACACACTCCGTCTGGGAGCCCTACGCAAGCTAAGGAAATGGAAAAAGAGTCAGGAATGTGTCTCCTCAGACTCAGAAGTGAGCAATTGGAGGAAGACCCTTGGCATCCGGAGCAAATCACTGGACCGTGCAGGGCGGCAGCAAAAAAGCTCCACCCTTGAACCTGGCTCCTCCTCCACAGGCTGCATCAGTCAGACACAGGATGTAATGGAGATGATCTTTAAGGAGCTTCAAGGGATCAGCCAGATAGAGACAGAACTGTCTGAGCTGCGAGGCCATGTAAATGCCCTAAAGAGTTCTATTGACGAAATCTCCAGCAGTGTAGAAGTAGTCCAGAGTGAGATTGAGCAGCTTCGGTCAGGATTTGTTCAGTCACGTAGGGAAACGCGTGATATCCATGACTACATTAAACAGATTAGCCATCAGGCTAATAACTCCACCCTGAGGTTCATCAATGTTCCTGAAGAAAGGTCAGAGAAAATAGAAAGTCTTATATACAAAATTCTGAGGGATAAAATGGGATTTATTGATGCACATAAAACAATTAAAATTGAACTTGCTCATAGGTTAGGGCAACAAAGAGAATGTTCCAATGCAAAACCACGTCCTATAATTGTTATTTTTGCAACACCCCAAGATAGGGATTTAGTCTTAAAAAAATGCTACAAACTGAAAGGGACAGGTATAACTGTCTCTACTGATAGTTTAGTTAACGATGGAAAGGAGAGAAAAGATAAGGCAATGTCTTTATCACAAACCTATGAAAGCATGGATATAAAGGTCTCAGGTAAAGATAAAATAGTAGAAAGTGATGATTGGGACTCGATGGACAGTGATAAAGAGCTTGATGAGTTGAGCAGGAATAAATATGCAATGGTAATTTCTAAACCTGTTCAAAAGGGTAAATCAGAGAAGAGGCGGTCCCATGACCATAGCCGATCAGGAGATGAAGCAGGCTACTCAGGCTCAGTTCATTATGCTGAAGATACTTACGATGACCCAGACAAGCATGCAAAGGCATACTACACTGACTTGACTCCTGGCTGGCTTTCCCAGAGTGACTACTCCACCCCTAAACTCAGCCGCTCTGAGTCTGATTGCTCAAAACTCTGTCAGTCATACTCTGAAGACTTCTCTGAGAGTCAGTACTTTACAAGGCCTAATGGCTGCTCACTGCTTTCATCCTCAGATCAGGAGCTTTGGCAGAGAAAACAAGAGGATATGGCTTCCTCCTGGTATGCTAGCTCTAGCCAACCACTAAGCCAAGAGAACCCCACATATGCAGAGCATAATGAAGTTGAGACCACAGAAACTATTGACAGTGGGGTAAGCAATGGAATGATCTGCATGTCTGGCGATAGAAGCCACTACAGTGGTTCACAGCTCTCTTTACAGGGTGATCTGTCACCTTGGAAAGACTGGCACCATCTGGAACAAGGTGCTGATTCTGGCCTGGAAGCCTCTATTGAGGTCAGTAGCCCTTTTGACCCATCAACCATCCCAGGTTTTCCAGAGAACATCACTAAATGCCAAGAGGTTGATTTACAATTTGAAGGTGATGAAGATTTTATGATGCTTGACAGAGACTCTGCTCTACCACCAATCACTACCCACATTATCCAACCAATTACAGAAAGAGAATCTGCTTTTAAAACATCTGTTCGTCAATCAAAAGAGGGTTCCAAAGCGATTGCTAAAGAAAGCGCTAAAGTTGCATCTAAAGATACCCCTAAGGCTGCCTCTAAAGTTGCCCATAAAGGAGCAACTAAAGTTGCACCTAAGGATGACAGTGCTAAGGTATTATTGAAAGAGGGACAAAAGGTCTCTGCTAAGGTTACACCCAAAGTGTCAACTAAAGCGATTCCTAACAAAGATTTGATGAAGGATATTCCGAAAACACTAACTAAAGAATCTCCTGTAAATGCTCCTAAAATCATTTCTAAAGTAATACCTAAAGAGGCTGCAACGGCTCCCCAAAGAGAAATTACAAAAGTAACTTCTAAAGAGGTCAATAAAGTTTCCGCTAAAGTGACTTCAAAAGACATCCAGGTAGTCACTCCTAAAGAGAGCCCAAGAGAGTCCCCAAAAGAAAGCCCTAAAGTTACACCAATTGAGAGCCCTGTGTCAACTCCTAAAGAGTCTCCTAGAGATTCCCTTAAAGAATCACCTAAGGTCATTGCTAAGGAGCCTCCACAAGTTGTCCCTAAAGAAGTCCAAAAAATTGCTGCTAAAGAATTTACCAAAGAGGCTGCAAAACTGACAACCCCAAAAGAGGGCCTAAGAGAGGACCCTAAAGTTGCCACTAAAGAGGCACCTAATATGGCACCAAAAGATGCCCCGAAGGTAGTCCCCAAGGAAACTCCCAAAATTATCCCCAAGGAAAATCAAAAAATGGCTCCCAATGAGACTCCCAAAAGGGCACCAAAGGACACTCCTAAAGTGCCCCCTAATGAGACTCCCAATGTGCCCCCGAAGGAGACTCCCAGTGTGGTCCTGAAAGAGACTCCGAAAGTGGATAACAAGGGGACTCCTAAAGCAGCGACTAAGGAAGTACCGAAAGCAGGTACCCTTAAGGAAACCACTAAAACAGCTCCCAAGGAAAAGTTTCCTGAGTTGGATGTTAATCATAGCTTTCATCAGAACCAGAATAAGTCAGCCACCATGTATCGCAGTCAGAGTGAGATTCGAAGTGAGAAGGTTGAAGAAGTTCCCAAGTCATGGAGCAGCAGGCTCAGCATAGATCTAAGTGAGAAGTCCTTTGGTTTTGGCTTTGGATCTACACTGCAAAGGGCAAAATCAGCATTGGAGGTTGTTTGGAAGTCTGGCTCACAGCCCACCCCTGCACCCGCAGAGGAGCCTGCCAACACTTCTACCTCCTTCATGGGCCGCTTTCGCACCCTGTCCAGCTCCACTCCTAATGGCTCTAGCACTAACATAGACTCAGATGTTCCCACAGAACCTTCTTACTACAAATCTGAGCAAAAGAAACCAGAGGTAGGAGAAACAGGCGAACAGCCTGTCGACAATGAGACACACTATGTTGAAGTAATGGAGCAGGTGCTTGCCAATCTGGAAAATAAAACTAATATAAATGAGACAGGGGAGACCGAGGAACCTGTACTGGACTACGAGACATCTCAGGACTATGATGTGTCCGATGACACAGAGGTCTTTCAAGACAATGACACCTCTCAGGATCTAGAAACTTTTGAGGCTCCAGAAGACTATGATACAACTAGAGAGGTACATGTTCAACAGTATGACTGCACTCTGGATGAACAATATGATGAGTATGGTGTGGACTATGAAACCCAACTAACGGAGGACACTACAGGATATGATGCTATGGTGGAGTATGTGGATGTAGAGGAGCCAGATGAGACAGAGGACAATGATGTAACAGAGGAGATGGATGAGGAAGATGAGGAGTTAGAGGAGATAGAGGACATTATTGAGGAAGCCACTGAAGTAACTGAAAAAGGGGATCAACAGCAGGAGGATGAAAATAAAAATGTCCCAGAGGAGAAGCCTGCAGAAGCCCCTCCCAAGAAGCGTGTTCGGCCAACATTCAAGGAAGCAGCACTGAGGGCCTACAGGAAACAGATGGCTGAGCTGGAGCAGCAAATCCTAGCAGGAGGTATGACTTTTTACTCCAAATTATGTGTCAATATGCTTTGATGATGTAATAATGGCACGGTAATACATTACATTCCATAAAAAATGATAATAGTTTGTGTGTTGTGATCGTGAGTCAAGTGCCAACAGGTCCAAGTTATTTTTGACCCAATTATGTAATGCTCAGACTATTTTATACGCAATCAGAATAAACAGTAGTGTTGCTTTTCACTGAATGCAAGTGTTATGCTATTAAATACATATTATAACAGGCTGACAACATTCAATTTGACCATGTGCATCAGGATTTTGCTCATATAAATATCATTATGTGGGAACTTTGATCATCTCAATGCAGACTGTTTTCAAATAATGTGAAATTATGTAGTCAAATGTAATCAAAACATGTCAATGGTAGGGTTAAGGTCTGGTTTGGGTATACAGTAAATTATATATTGGTATTTTCAGGATTCAGTGCTAATGCTTTTACAGTAGATTGGAGCTTTAAATTAAGGCTTTTGGAACTTAATAGCCCTAAAATGCTACAGTTTTTATGGTCTCTGAAGCTGGCATCAATTTCTCAAAATGAAGTAAAAGATCACCCTACTATCCAATTGAGGCTTATAGTAAACTATGTTAGGAGAATCACGCTATCCAATGAACTTCTTTACACTGACAAATTACAATGTTGCAATTTCAGCTCAGTTGAATTTATTAAAGCGTAAACATTTTAACAAGAAAGTGTAATTCGTTATGAGCTCCTACTTGTGAGACAGTAAAAACAAAATACAGCTTAAGCTTCTGTGGTTGCTGCATTGAATAAATCAGAATACAATGCATGCCGGATATAATAAGTCAAAGCTCAGTCAGAGAGAGACATGGTTTAAGTAAATGGCTTATATGCCATGCTTAAATATGGCATATAAGCAGTTAGTATTGATTCACTGAAGCAACGATTTAAGTCTTTCAAGTGGAATGAGAAAAGTTTTTCACAATGAGCTGCGATGGGGCCGAGGGACTTGCCCCTTTCACTTAAAACTAGAAGGCTCTTGACCTACATGTGGAGGAGCCTCTCAACCCTCTGCTTTCACAACACAGGTGCTGTAGTACAGGGAATACAAGCTATGCTGGTTGCACTGTGGGTGTGATACATGCAAAGACTTTCCATTTCCCACAAATGCCAAAGAGTCATTCTGCAAAGGTTGTCATAATGACAATGATGATAAGTGAGGATTTGTTTTTTATTTTTCTCTGAAATCTAATGGATTCATGCTCATGCCTTTAAGTATAAAATATACAAAATACAATAGAATAAATATTATTACGAGGAAAGATACAAGTGCATTAGTACTCCACTGTATAATATTTTTCTGTGTTTTGGTCCACATTCACATCAGATATGAATTGAAATCTTATATGAATACAATACAAACTATTTCCTAAAATCTTGATGACTCTGCTAAACAGGAGGTGACAGCCAACCGGGTCTCAAGCTTTTTTGCGCTCATAGTCACCAAATTTAATGTATTGAATTTTGACGTGGGGTACGATTGTCCATTTTTTTCGGGCTACACATAATTCAAACCAATTGAAACCAAGTAATTTGAATGGGGAGATTTTATTCAACTTAAGAAGCGGGCGGGGGGGGGGCAGGGGGTGCGGACACGTACACTTAGACTAAAATTAACCTGACGAAAGTGCGCCACTGCGGCAATTGCGTAAAGATCCATATCAAAATGGCCCAGAATTGTAGTTTTTGTACTATTTTGGAATAGGGCTTAGTGTTTGGGCTTGAAACATTTATAAATAATTACGTAAAAAATTATGCAATCTATATAATATTTTGTTTTTGCTCTTATAGTAGCCACAAATCCGTATGATATCAACCTAGTTTTAAGAACAACATGTTTTAGTTGCGATGTCATGGAGACTATGCTACCCATATTTGGTGTAACAGCGACGTCTCTGATTGGTTGAGCTCACTCTTACCATGGAAATGCTTACTGCACTGGCTGATGGGTACATAGACCTGCAAACGCTGATATTTATATCCAATCAATTGTATCTATGAATTAGATTCATACTGAGGGTATGACACTTTATCCCTATTCCTGCCCAACCGTGAATTTAATAGGCCATTCAGAGAAGAAGCGAAATCTGCATCCCGCTTTTATTTCATGAGTCAGAACGCAATTTAAACCCATGCATTTAAAATTTTAATACATCGCTGGCCCTCCACCCCCCGCGTGGTGTACGTTCTTGACGTTAATTTTAGTTTTAGTGTACATATCTGTTCCCACTGCTTTCCCATGCCACCCGCTTCTAAAGTCGAATAAAACCTCCCTATTGAAATTAATTGGTTAAAATGTTGATCTGTGCAGCAGAAACTCGTTCCCGAACTCCAGGACACAATTCAATAGATCAATTTTCATAACTATGAGCACAAAAAAGCGTGAGACCGGGTCATGGCACTATGGCTTAATTTCAATGGAATGACTCCTGTAATTCTTCTATGGTTAGGCTACTAAAAATATTTTGGATTCCAACACAATAGGAACAAATTCATTTTTTGCATTTTTTGAAATTGCACAATTTCCAAATCGCAAAGAAAAAACAAAAGTATTTTTTTTTGTTTTTTTTATGTTACACAATTGAACAATAGGGCTGTCCAGGGCCGGCTCTTCGTATAGGTCAGATAAACAGGCGCCTTGTGCACCATCCTGAGGGGGGGGGGGGGGTGGCGGAGAGGGGGAGCTATCAGGGCGTAATTTGAGCACCTGTGTTCCTTTCAGACGGTACCGGAAAGGATCAATTCATGCATCAATTAATCTCATTTCATCATAACATGTAGGCCTTGCCTACAGGAAAGAGCAGTTTATATGTTGACTGAATCCAATGTTGTGTTGGTCCTGCTATAGAATGATTTATTGCATGTATTTAGGGAATAATACAGAAGATGAAGAACTTGAAAAAAAATCGCATACTAAATCGCAATCGTAATATTGGTCTAAAATAATCGCAATTTGATTATTTTCCCAAGTCCTTCAGCTCTAATTTCAAGGCATCTACAATGGCCTTGGGCGTGATATTGGTACATTTATAGCTGTCTGCCTACAGTAAATAAAGCTTGGGTTTCCCTTCCTCATCCGCACCGTGTAGATGAGTCTGTAACTGGTCTTTGAGCTTCCTTTGAAGGACAGACAGTTATTACCTCTTTCTCTCCCTTTCTCTCTGACTCGCTTCCCTTTGAACACAGACTCTCAGCTTCTACCTCTCTGTCTGCTTCACTCTCTAGTTGCCTTGGCTGATGTGTGCTCCATGTGAGTGTGTTCTGAAGCATGCTGGCTGTGCTGTTTGGGAGCTGTAAAGGGGGTCTCAACAGTACTGCCACTCCTGCCAGCTCCTGACTACATACACTAGGCTACAGCAGTGTCTGTATTCAGATGCTAATTCACACTCCCAAGGGCGTTCTGTAACCAGGTCAGCCTTGCTTAGAATATTTATAGAGGTCTGCTGCTAGTGAAGTTTCTGCTTGGTGTTATGGGAGCCAACAAGGCAGACCCTCACTTTGGTTAGTGCTCTACATTTTGACGGAGCGTGGATGTTGAAAAAAACGCAGATAGGAAAAAATAGGAGATGGAAATGCTTTTGTTTTCGCTGAATGGGTCCAAATAGCCACTCATTCATGACCCCTTGTGTCTGAAATGAAAGGAAGGCCTGTATTACAAAAATAATTATGACTCCGGTAGCCATGAATTGTGTTTGACATACATCTGTAAAAATCATGCAGATTGCACATTCAATGCAAAGATTCCTTTGTCGCTGTTCTATATAAAGGTTTTCTCTATTCTTATTAGTAGGGCTGTGAGTTTCTTTGGATGCTTACCCTTAAATGGCAAACGATTTCTGTCAATTATGTCTGGCCCTTAGCTACTGTTAGGAAAAACTGAGACATTGCATTTGTCTTTTGTGTTCCTTTACAAAGCTCTTACATAATATAGAAAGTGGTGGGTATCACAACAGATCTCATACTTCCTGGAATGATAATCTTGACTGAATCAGCATCTGCATATTTTATTCCTTCAATTTTGGGACATGTATATAAATTGAGATGCCCCACTTGCAATAATTGGCGACACAGCTTCTCGCTGAATGCAGTCCAATGGGACAGACCCCTCTTCAACCCATGCTCATTAAAATGTTGGTTCCATCATTCATAACTGTTCATAGCACAAACTTGCTGAGCACTTTACTATTAAAAAACCTACAGCTCGGCTGCAGTTTCTTACTGTGAATTACATTTAAAAAATGTTTGCTTTAGTGTAATACATTTAACTTGACACAATTTAGTATGATCATTAAAGAGGACTTATTATGCTCCTTTTTATACAGAACATAGGTCACTGAGGTTCTCAAAAAAAGTTTTATTTTTGCTGAGCATACAGCTCAAATGATGCATTCTAGCCATTCTAACATGTATCTAAATCCATTGTGTTCCTGAGCTTCCTGTGTCTCTGTTTAAGTGGGAGGAACCCCAAAACGGCTTGTTTCACCATATGTTTTATGAAATAGACAGCTCACAAAAAACTGACTTGAGTTGTCTTATTTCCGTTTGTGTGTTGTAGGCCCATTAAAAATCCAAATATACACAAGCACTGAAAAAGGGAGTTATTCATAATATTTACCTTTTCATATAATTTAATAAATGATCATAATCATCATTATCATAATAGGAAATAGTTATAATAGGATGGTTGATGGGTCATAACAGGAAATCTCCTTGTACCTTATTCGTAGATATCTATATAGTCAGGGTGAATGCTTGATTTTGATTGGCTGTAGTATGTTAAATACAGAATATACACACCCTTATTAAGCATTTCCTCCCAAACTATGTTTACTGTTCTAAATTAGATAATATGTTGGCTACAACCGTCTAGTTTCTCACAGTGTAGGCTGCAAGTATCCAGTGAGACTCCCGCCCTGCTCCCTAGAGACTTCAGTTCCTGTCCTTGAGTGTTTCCTGCCTGTGTGATTGTCTACCCCGCTCCGATGAGTTTCACCTGTCGCTTGTTACCTTTACCTCCCTTTGTATTTAGTCTGTGTGCTCCCCGCCCTCTGTGCCAGTTAGTCTTTGAACCTAGTTTCAAGCAATCCAGCATTATTCCTAGTATCAAGTTCTCCTGGTGTTTTTGATCCTTGCTTTGTTTCCTGGACTTTGTCTTTGTCTACCCCTTGCTGGATATGTTTGCCCGATCTACTTACTGACTTCCTGTATACCAAACCTGTTGCAAGTAAATTCTCCTTTCTTTTCAAGATTCCTGTTTCTGAGCCTTGCTATTAAGTACTCTTGCCTGCCATTCCACCAGTCATTACAATACGAACTGGCTAAGACTATGGACTCAGCCGTCTCTGACTCTGTGCGTGCAGCGAACCCACTAGTGGTTCACAGACAGGCTTAGTTAGGCTCCCATGCGCAGATCACCATCGCTGTGCAACAGAACTCTCAAGCCAACCTGTTAAAATAAATACTCACCCAGTTACGGAGGCCTGATCCGGCCCACGACCCAGTGGCATCTCCAGTTCCAGTCTTCACTCCAGCTCAAGCCCTCATGTTCACATCGCCAGTCCCGGTACCTCACCTCTCCAGATCCTAACAGTTTTCTGGGGATTCCGGGGACTGCCTCTGAAATCCTCTGAAATGAGGACAAATGAGGCGTCTAGGGTAAGCGTTGAGTTAAATATCTGACTATGCCATTGAGTTCTGCACCCTAACAGCAGCTGACAGCGGCTGAAACTCTCACTCCTCGTTCGACGCCTTTTTCCATGGGTTAGCCGACCCCACAAAGGACCAGTCAGCTCCTCTAGAGCTTCCCTCCAGTTTAGACTCTCTCATCTCCCTGGCCATTAAGATTGACTCTCTCTCTCTCTCTCTCCTGTCTCCAGGAGAGAGAGAGAGAGAGAGAGAGAGAGAGAGAGAGAGAGAGAGAGAGAGAGAGAGAGGTCCAGGGCTGCCGTTATCCTGCCCATCCAGAGGGGGCAACCTACAGCCAATCACCCTTCTTCCTGGCCTTTCCATGGTCGTCTCATCATGGAGGACACCTTACCATCCCCCCATACTGCGTCAGAGAAGCCCATGCAGTTTGGAAGAGCCAGCTCACTCTGGAAGAGCAACAGCGCTGCCTGCGGGAGGGCAGATGTATCTACTGTTTTCCACTGGGTCACTTCATATCCGCATCCCTGCAGTGAAGAAGGGGTGCTGGTGAGCTCAACTACTTCCTCTGTTTTTCCAGCTCGACCCTTTACTCAAGGACAGCTCATCACTCCATCTCAGACTCTCTGTAACCCTGTATTAGTGGACTCCAGGGCAGAAGAGAACTTCACTGATTGGAGATTAGTTAAGAAGCTGAGACTCTAATTAGTTCCCCTGACGAGGCCGTTGGAGGCCAACACATTACGAGATACTCGTGATGCCCTTTGGCCTCACCAACACTGTAGCTGTGTTTCAGTTCCTTGTGTATGACGTTATGAACCGTATGAGCCGCTGAACCCGTTCGTCTTCATTTACCCGGACAATATCCTCATCTCCTCTTCTGATGAAGAGACTCACGTCCAGCATGTCCGCCAGGTCCTCTAGCGCCTCCTCGATAACCAGCTCTTCGTAAAGGGTGAGAAATGCAAGTTCCATGTCCCCTCCATCGCATTCCTGGTGTCCTTTCGGTGGGCAACATCCAGATGGATCCTGCTAAGATCAATGCTGTCACTCAGTGGGCTGCGCAATCTAACGGGAAACAACTGCAACATTTCCTAGACTTTGCCAATTTTTACAGATGTTATTATCAGAAACTATAGCACTGTTGCTTTCCCACTGCAAGCCCTAACCTCCTCCAAGGTCAAGTTTCTGTGGTCTCCTCAAACTGAACAGGCTTTCTGGAGGTTGAAGGAGAGCTTCAGCTCGTCACCCATTCCTCACACTTCCGCAACCCAATCAACAGTTCATGGTGGAGGTTGATGCTTCAGACGTGGTGGTTGGCGCAGTCCTCTCCCAGTGGTCACAAGAGGATAACAAGATCCATCCCTGCGCCTGCCTCTCCCGGAAACTCTCGCCTGCCCAGAGAAATGGGGAACAGGGAGCTGCTGGCTATAACGGTGGCCCTGGAGGAGCATCCTTACCTGGTGCGGAAAGACCATAAATACCAGGAGTACATCCAGTTGCCCAACGGCCAACAAGCAAGATGGTCCATCTCCTAAATAGTTTTAACTTTTCTCTGTCTTACCAACCTAGGGTCCCAGAACACTAAACCTGAAGCTCTGTCTCCCCCTAACTCAGCTCCAAAGTCTCCCGCCAATATCCTTTTTGTGGGAGACTTCTCTTCCTGTGTGGTTTGGGCAGTCATGTCGGGCATTAAGGAGATGGTCACACAGGGGAATGTTAACGTCCAAGTACTGGACGGCTGTCCAACGAACCGGTTGTTTGTCCCTGCGTCCCTGCCTCGTTCCCAGGTCATTCATTGGGCTCCCACCTCCCTTTTCTCCTGTCATCCTGGACGCTTCTGGTGGCCGTCCATGGAGAGAGAGGTGGGGAAATATGTGGCTGCCTGTCTTGTGTAAGCCCAGAACAAGGGCTCCCGAAGCCCACCTCCTCAATCACCCCTGGTCTGACATCTCCTTGGACTTTGTCATGGGGTTACACCCCTCTGAAGGTAACACCATCATCCAAACACTTGTGGACGGATTCTCCAAGATAGCTCACTTCATTCCTCTGCTTAAGTTGCCCTCCACCAAGGAGATGGTCGAGGTATTACATGCATTCACTAGGGATGTGGTATCAGACCCGGGGCCATAGTTCATCTCCCAGTTCTGTAAGGCCTTCTGTTCACTTCTCAGCGTCACCGTCCCAGGTCTAATGGTAAGACCGAGCGGCTGAACCGGGAGCTGGAGCAAGCACCTTATCTGGATAGAGTAGGCACACAACACCTTACCTAGCTCTGTTTCTGGCCTTTCTCACTTTCAGTGTGCCTACGGGTACCAGCCGCCACTGTTCCCTGAACTTGAGACGGACGTCAGCATCCCTTCTGCCCAGGCCTTGATTCTTCAGTGTTGCCGCACCTGGAGCCAGGCCCGTCATGTCCTCCTAAAAGCTCTGCCTGTTATAGTAGGATGACTGATGGCGAAGCCCCGCTCCCACCTACCGGCCTGAGTATGGCTGCCAACCAGAGACCTTTCCCTGTGCGTGGAATCCGACAAGCTGGCTCTCCGGTTTGAAAGGCCTTTCCCTGTTTCCAAGGTGATCAATCCAGTTCTCCTGAGGAGAAGTTGTAGGTGGCCTCCAGCAATATTGTGGATCCAGACCTCATCTTCTGCCATCCATACCACCCTGGGAAGTCAGGTGCTGTCCCTGGGGGTGGGGTGGTACTGTGACTTCCCGCCCTGCTCCCTAGAGACCTCACTTCCTGTCCTTATGTGTTTCCTGTCTGGAGTGTGATCGTCTACCCCGCCCCGATTAGTTTAGTCTGTCCCGCATTACCTTTACCTCCCTAGTGTATTTAGTCTGTGTGCTCCCCGCTCTGTGTGCCAGTTTGTCTTTGTACAGAGTATCAAGCGTTCCAGCATTATCCCTAGTATCTAGTTTTCCTGGTGTTTTTAATCCCTGCTTTGTTTCCTGGACTTCGCCTTTGTCCTCTCCTTGTCGGATAGGTTTGTCTGATCTACTGACTCACTTCCTGTTTACCAAACCTGTTGCACGTAAAGGCTCTTTTCATTTCAAGATTCCTGTCTCTGAGTTGTGCTATTGAGTCCTCTTGCCTCTCATTCCACCAGTCATTACAGTCCTGTAAATGCAATCGATGCAAAGAGGCTTTGCTGGACATGAGTGACCTTATCACATGGTGATAATTACTCACCCTGTCTGTGTTTTGTTTTGCTAATTAACTACTTGCATCATGCAAACTGATAGATAGTAAACATGTCAGGTATAGTCTTGAAAATGTCAACCTTATTTTTAGAACAATAGTAATGAAATCGTTTTTGGCAACATAGCTTTGCTGTGAAATATACTTTGAATTACAGTATATTTGCTGTTTGCCACACCTCCCATTGCTGTCTGAGATAGATTCTTGTCCTAAAGTAGCCTTTTGAACAAACATTTACTTTGTACCAGAGTCTTTACTGTTAATTATTCATTATAAAACCCTAGTGATTGTCTTCCAGAAGTTCGTCACATTCTCAAGGATCACCAATGAAATGGATCACTGTTTTATTAAATTACAATTTATATGCAAAATGCACAAAAACTATTTAAGCAGGTGAATGGCTCTGCCGTTTGTGTATGTGTACTGTCAAATAATTCAGATAATCTTCACCTCATCGGGCACTAGCCACTCGATATGCAAAATGATTTCGTCATTTTAAAAAATAGTGTAAGAGAATCTAAATTGAAATGTCGATTCGTTATTCTTGTCACATTATATTATAATCACCATGTCCCTCTTGAGAATGAGATCCTGTGTCTCGATGAGATTACTTGTCTAAATAAAGTTTAAATAAATACAAATATACAGTATAATTGTTTTGTTTGGAAGTGCCCCAAAGCTCAGTTTCTTGTTCTTGACCGCAGGGTCCCACTTTAGTGTTGAAATTACCATGAATAAATCATCACAACAGCCCACCACAGTAACAATTCCTTTAGTCACAGTCAAGAAAAGCCCGGCAAACGTTGGGTGGTCATGTAAGTTGACTTAAGTCTTAATGTCTCACCCCCACACATGGTCGCAGTCTCCTCATGTAGTTGTTGGACCTGTTTTTTGTTTTTTTTTGTGGGGGGGGGGGTCAGCTGAGCTACCGATAGTGTTCTAAACGGCCTCCCCTCTAAGTAGCATATATTTTTAAAGTAAGACTGAAATTGAAACACCAACATTTCCTACACTTCTACCTTTACTCAACATGCATGTTGTTTTGTCCGTGTCCTTTTAACTCAAAGTACAACAACTGATACGACTTTTCTGCAATCCTATGATCAAATTCATACCAAGTTAAATTAAAAGGACATTTCATAAATGAATAGATTGCATCCTATATTGTTTGTGGTTTAAAATAGTGCTGAAGGTTATTAACGTCTGAAGTGCGATATTTAAGGGACTCCAGAATTGACTTATAAATGTCATGTAAGAAGTAAATTAGCTGAATTTTTGTCCTTTTGGCAAGTGCAAATTCTATATTTTTTCTGTTGTATTAACTCACGTGCATGTTTGTTTGTGCGTGGTTGTGTGGCAGCACATGTGGAATAACGATTTTATTTTCAGTGAACTGTGCAAATGAGCACTTGCTCTTAGACAATGACGTTGAATGTGTTAAACTTATTTTATCAAGATGTGATCAAATCTCCTCGTAACAATGTACATCTCTAATGGTTTGTCATGTAGACAATCATTAGTGATTACCTTCTTGTTTGATATTGTAATCATTTTTGTATCGATATAAAACTCTCACGTGTGCTAGTGAATGCGTCAGAAATCTTACATTATGTGCCTATGTGTGTGTTTGCTGTATTTGCATATTCTACATATGGTTGATTGTGTGTGCGTGTGTGTTTTTCGGCAAACTTCAACACATGACCTATCGGGCAACGCGTGTTGCTGCTCCACTGATCTCCGGTCGATGTGCTTGTGTGGCCATGCGTGTTGCCGCGGAACTGCAGGATTTACTGCCACCTCCATTATCTCAACAGCCCAGTCACAGCCCCACTGAGTTATGCCTTCCAATCGATTGCATTTCTATACCTTAGATTTAAGGGACCTTTTGAAATTACCTTTATATTGTCGCCTAGCCTGTTTCTCTGGCTTGGCTTTACCTCGAGGAGGAATTGTAGACGGCTTTATTTCACCTAGTTAAGTAGTTGATGCACGCTGTCCAGTGTAGCTCAACACCACTGGACCCTTCTTTAAACGGGGCTTCTGCAGAGTGTGTCCTGTGTCCCTGTTTGCAGGGATTCCAGGGCGTTGTCTTCAGTGCCATACCAGTCATGTGATCGGACAAAGGGCAGTTGTTGATTTGCGGTTCACCTGTAATCTTTCTGACATTTGACATTTTCAAATGTCAAATGTCAGGGCATGGTCAATAATATATGCACACATGCAACTAACATGCACCAAGCAAATTAATAAACATTCTTCAAATCCCATAGGAGTTGAATTGTCATCCAATGACAACACCTATCCTAACACGTTCGGGCGAGAATGGCATGCGTAAAAGCAAACCAAACACATGTATGTACAGTGTACTGTTTATATAGAACAATGCAGTCAATGATCCTTGGAGCAGATCGATGACGTTCCTGGGTTTAATTCCGTCCATACGCTTGTCAAGAACAAATGGTGCATCACAACCCTGTGTGATCCGTGCACGGTTAACAGCGGCGTGGAATGTGCTTGGCTGTGATATGTTACGGATCGATAACAGCGCAATTACAGTACGCTCCTGCAGCCCTGTCTGTTGAAAAGGGTCATCTTGCAATTTGTGTCAAAAAAATCCACATAGGATATTACGTGTTTACACTCAGCTAATGGCCATAGATGCCATCATGCTATTAATAAAAGAGAAGTGTCAAGAGATGGTGCTACACAGGCACCGGTTAGTAGGAACCGCTGTCTACTTTTTAACATTGCTCTTTCCTCTCCCCCCTTTCTCTTTTCAGACAGCAGTGCTTTGGACACTCAGGTTCTGACCACATCAATTTGTCCATGTCCTTGTCTATTCCCCGTTTCCCTTCTCAGTGGCGTCTATGCATGTGGATGCATTGGTGTGTGTGTGTGTGTGTGTGTGTGTGTGTGTGTGTGTGTGTGTGTGTGTGTGTGTGTGTGGGAGAGAGAGGCAAGAGAGTGGGAGAGAGAGAGAGAGAGGGAAGTGGATTTCCCTCTTCCTCTGGATTCCATTTAACCACTTGAAAATGCTGCATGTTTTCTGTCATAAATCACATCATGACGTCCCCCTCGTAATGCCTCCGTCCCACTTCCCAGTGATGTAGTGAAGTGTAATCTGACTTCACCAAAATAGCTCCTTCCCCGGCCTGTTAGCTCGACAAGAATCTTTATGATGAAAATCTGATCTGGGTGCCGACAACACGAATAAAGCGACGCTAGCCGAATGGATATTGTCCCGTTTAAGTGGTAAATAAACGCCTGTGGAGCCCTTCCGATGCTTGTTTGCATTTGAATGAACACGGACGGCAGAACACAGCGTATTCACCTTATTACCTCTACATCGCCGCCCGGGTGAGAGATGTGTGTCCCAAATGGGGCCCTCCAGCCGGTGAGGAGGGAGTGCATACAGGCAAGTCTGGCCTGGAGCGCCCTGAGCGGCACAAATCTCAGTCTTGGATTCACAAATCATAATGACGTGGAATAATTTGGTCTCTTGCCCGTGGGGCTGCCCTCCCGCCTCCATGTGCGATGAAAACCCCCTACCCCCCCCCCGCCCCATTCAAAGTTCATCACGACTTGTGTCCCGAGCTCACCACCCCATGTACTCTGTGCTCCCATAATTGACTGCCTGCCTGGCCACACACACACACACATGCACAGACGCACACACGCACACACACGCGCACACAGACACACACACACACACACACACACACCTCCTTGCATGCTCTTCACATGGTCACGTGCCATACATCACATGACTCGCCTCGTTTCTTTCCGCAGACTCGCAATGTCCTGGATCCCAAAATCCTCGGCCTGCAGACTGGAGGGTGAGTGCTGCCGCTGCCGCCGCTGCCTCCCCTGCTGCCACTTCTCCCTGATCTGATCGGCTCTCGCCGTATAAGCCGACGCGTCGGGGGCATGCGCACAGGAAACATGGCGCCCGCCTCTCTGGAATGTGTGTCTCCACGTTTTAATCGCTGGCCTCATTCTGTCACAGGCAGAGGAAGAAACGGCAAAATAAACCGATCGTTGTTGACGTCGTCTACAGTTCATGTTCACATGACGTTCAATGCAGAAATGGAAATATGTAAAGCAAAGAATATATATACCTTGAAGAGATATATATTCATATGTAAGATGTTGACTACTGTCACATGATGCTGCTGAGCATAGAGCTGCCACTTTTATTTTAAATACTATTACATAATCTACACAATCATTGTAGTCTTATCACAGTTATTTGAGCTTTCCACAATCATTCATGAGATTCCATAATTATACGTTGTCATCCCAATTGAAGGGGAATTTTGAGCCACTGTCAGTTTGCCCTTTTTTTGTTTTACCATCGGTGAAGTTGAGAAAAATTCCATCCGTCAGAATGTTTGCGATCCAATATTAAATGCAATACCTGTGTCCTCTTCGTAAGGTGGATGTGCATTACTGCGCTATAACAGGTTTACACCGTCATAGGGTCCATAATTGAAAGGTTAATTGCAATTATTTGCATGACATTTCACAGACTCCTGAGAAAGACCCTCAGTAATCACTCTGCTTGGTCACGGGACGCCCCCTCTGGTGCCCCTCCCGTCTATTAGCGGCTAATTCTAGTGCGGCGTGTTCTCCGGGCCAGAGAGCAGAGCGGGCGCGGCTCCTCATGTCGCCGACGCGCCTTGATGCTCCGGTGGGGTGGATGTCAGAGGGAAGCTTGGCGGGGAGGCTCGGGAGCCACGGCGTCACGCAGAGGTCGTTACGGAGGCTCTGAGTGACGGAGGGAGCTGAAGGGCCCCACCGAGAACCGGAGCCGGGGGGGAGGGAACGGATAGAGAGAGAGAGAGAGAGAGAGAGGGAGAGAGAGAGAGAGAGAGAGAGAGAGATAGAGAGAGAGAGAACGGGAGAAAAGAAGGAAAAATAAATGATCGAACTGGAGCAAGTGTGTGAGCCCGGGCAGGTGAACGAGACAGCGAAACACCGAGGGAGATAGGGAGAGAGAGAGAGAGAGTCAGACTAATGCCTCTGTTGTCAGAGCTCGGAGCTAATTGGCGGAAATTTTCCCGGCATGTTAATATATGTATCCATTATACGGGCAGGGTGGCGGCGCCATCACGTGAAGAAGTGAGATAGAGAGGGGGAAGCGACACGCTATACGGTTAAATGGGGTGAGACGGAAGCCCTTCGGAGCCGAGGGCCGCGGGAGGCGGAGAACAGCAGGTGAGACGGGTTAGGCGGCGAGGTGCGATGCACGTTGCCCCGCCGGCGGCGTAAATCAGGACGCCTCTTTCGCCGTGGCAACGCCTCCTCCAGGACGACATTATTATGGTATTAATGCACCTTAAATCTGTCTGCTTCTCTAGGGTTGGCAGCATTCTTTATGGTATTGACAGCATGCCAGATTTACGCCGCAAGAGGACAGTGCCTCTTGTCCGAGACCTGGTGAGTTATCTGCCTCAACAAGGTTATATGTGATTTATGTCAAATACATTGGACTGACCCCCGCGTTGCACAACACCGGCGGGGGCCCGCCCCGCCCCGCCCCGGCACAGCGCTCCGTGTGAGTACATGCTGTTTAGTAGAGGGTAGCAAGAAAATATTTTAATACAGACCATGAAGTATTTCACTAAGAGCCATGTTGCTAATGAATAGGGCGGGGTGTCGGGCGGGTTCTCACCATGCGATTTCAAATCGATATACTGACATTTTATCCACAATGAGAACTTCTCAGTATTCCATCTGACGTCCATCACAAAAATGTTTCACAAAAACTTGAAAACTTGAAAAAAATTTAAATTGAATTATTATTATGAAGTATTATTTTTACAATTTTCAAATCAACCCTACTTTACAACTGGAGAAAAATGACTCTACTTTCCAACTTACAAACAAAATTAGCAGCTCAGCTGTTTAGGACTGTTATTTACAAATGACCTATCCCATACGTCAGAAAATGATCACTGTAGAGATGTAACTGTCACTTCAGAAATTAAAATCAAGAGTTTGACGTCTGGTTGAAATGAGAAGGCTTGGCACACGTTATGTCATGACAACTTGATTCGTGGAATTTCATGGACGTAAAAACATGACATTCTGATGCATTTGACAAAAACCTAAAAATGTTTACACGTATCCTGAAACAAATAAACTTGACCACATGTATTGCTGCCTGCAACTCTATCTGTATCTTATTATCGTCTTGTTTTTAAATCGTGTTGAGCGATGGCAGCCACTAAAATGAGATCTCAAATAACGTTTTTATTGGACTCAAAACAAATATATGAGTGTATATGATATCTATCTATATGTATATCCAAACACAAGCCAGCTACATGTGTCATGTCACGGTATGCAGAGGTCCACCACGAGGTTTATTCTAAGTTTTACCACTAAGTTATTCCTTCCTCAAAGGCACCACGCCATCATTTGCCGGTTATTATTCATGTCTGTTTCTGACTGTTTGTCCGGTATGTACTGTACAGTCTGTTTCTGTCCTGTGCTACGGTGTTTGTTTCTCATCTTCATGTAAACCACGGGACGGACAGTATTAACGCCTCTTTAAAGCTAAGTCTCCTCTGGGAAAAAAAAAAAAGAAAAGTGACGCGCAAAAGAAAAACCGTGTGTTGATAGCCAGCGTTGTTAGAATATTGTGATGCAGTTTGATGTCATACACCTAGGTGCTGATGAATGTTTCTATCACGGTGAACGACATGAGTTGATACTGTGTTTGTCCATATCTCTCATTAAAAATTAATAACCTTCAATGTCTTTGGTAAGTATGGGTTACTCCATTCTTTTTTGGACTTTGCGTGTATATTTTGCCATTCCTACATAGACCCATAACAGCTATGGGTGATATTTTTCAGTGAGTTGTCAGATTTCAGCCTTTGCCTATGCTCGGCCCGGCCCTGTCTCCCCCTCGCTCGGCAGGCCATGAACATTTGTTTAAACATGAAATGTTGACAACTCAAGCCAAAAATATATCTCAGGACTTCATTGACTTCTGATTTAACGGTGTGAGGCTTTTAAATCATGGTAAAAGCGACACAACACAAGCCTTTTACACATGGGATGAAGTCAGTAGTCAGCAATCTAATTGGTTCCCTCTCATGCCTCTCCTGTGTCAATGTCCCCCCCATTTGCTGTGCGATTGCTTCAGGGCAGCAACAGCGTTTGATCGGCCGGGACCGGAGGCTTTCCTCCGCCCAATGGTGGGGTGCAAAAAACAAAATCAAAAGTCAAAACCATAATCCAAAAAAAAAAAATCCAAAAAAACACGATCTATGCATTATGAGACTCCTGGACACAGGGTCGTTTTTTTTATTGTATTGCCCGCAGCAACCCCAGCAGTGCCAGTGCATGTTGTACCAAAAAAAAACCCAAAAAAACAAACAAACAAACAAAAAAAAAAAACTTACATCAACACTCACAGTTCATGTAGAGGTCACGTTCCCTCCTGCATTCACCGTGGCTTCCATGGGTCTTTACCATGGCTGTGCAGACACGGGGGGTCGTGGTAAAGACGGATCCAATATTGTCAGCTGTCCATGTCTGCATTTCTCTGTTGCGTAACCTCCTCCAGTTTGGGATAAGTGTCTCTATCTCTTCTGTATCTCTCTCTGGTCATCCGGGCTCAATGGAGATTAACATAGTAAACCAGTGTGGGTGTTTCTGTTCGTATGTGTGTATCTGTACATGTGTGTGTGTGCGTGATTATACATGTGTCCCCATTACACGCGTGTAAGTCCATATCTATGTGTGTTTGTTTGTTTGCGTCCTTCGTTTCTTGTTTGTGTGTGTGTGTGTGTGTGTGTGTGTGTGTCGTGTGGTGCAGCTTCACCCATACGTGAATACGTGTGTGTGCGTGTGTGCGCGTGTGCGCGCGTGTGTGTGTGTGTGTGCGTGTCCCGTGTTTATCTCTCTTTGTGTCTAACTAACGTGCAGAGCAGACAGCAGAAAATATTACCAAAGCTTCATCCAAAGGAAAAAAAACAAAGCCAAAAAAAAAACAAAAAAAAACAAAAAAAACCCCAAACAAATAGAAATGCCAAAGCATGACTGCAATTAAGGAACTCACGATGCATGAATGAATACTGAATTATGTAAGTGCTGTACAAAGGCTTCTGGCGAGGCGCAGTTTGACGAGCGCTCCGCGGCCTAGTCCTCACGTCCTGCATGGCAGTTGAGACACCGCTGCACTGGCTGTGGATCAGAGAGAAACTCACGCTGCCGACTGACCCTGAATATCTCTCTTTCTCCCACTCTCTGTCCACTGTGCCCCGGGAAACGCAGGCTTTGGTGAGGAAGACCTTTCCTTTTCTGTCTGTCCGCCCGTCAGTCCGTCTGTCTGTGTTAATTTTGTGACGGCTCCACCCCCCAAACACAGACCTACTTCCTCCGTACTTTCATTCATGCGTTCATTAGTTAATTCTTTATTTTTTCTTTCATTTTTCTTTCTTTCTTTATTTCCTCTTGCTTTCCTCTTTCTTCTTTTCTTTCTCTATTTCTTTCTTTCTTTCCTCTTTCTTTCTCTCTTTCTTTCTTTTTTCTTTCTTTCTATTTTGTTATGGCTTTCTACCTCAAACTCAGACACACAAACTCGTGCCCGTCGGCCAAATGTAGTCCTCCTACAGCATAAACCATGATTGACCCTTTGAATCCATTTGAAGGTTCTTAAATGAACTGTATAGATGATATTAAATAGATATTATATAGGTGATATATACAGTATATAGATGATATCAATGTGAGAAATGTATTAATTCAAGTAATAAAGCAAAAAAAATAAAAATGCACTGCACTGCAATGACTATGCAGAAGCAGTATTTATGTAAGACATAATATTAAACCCACGGTATAAGAGAATAATAATAAAAAAAGTTTATTGTTCATTTTAATGCTTGTTGTGTGCCTAGGCTTTTGGAAGCTGATAAACATTGTGAAGAATGTGGAGTGCGTTTTTTTTTTAAATTGTTTTTAATTTGGTTCACAATGCTGTTTAGACATATAAACTAGCCTGATGAATCCGTGTGGCCCCCGATCTGGTCACAGGTTATAACTCTGGCCCCCAGCGCCCCCACCCTGCTCTGCCACTCTGCTCTTTCTTTCATACTTCCGTGCGTTAATTTGCTCTCCCTTTCATTCGTTCTTTCATTCATTCTCGTTATGGCTTCTCCCTCACACTCTCTTCTACATTCTCTCTTTCTGTTTTACTTAATTTAGTCGTGGCTTTCTCCCTCACACACTCCTACCTGCATCCCATCCCTGTTATTATCCTCCCCTCTCACCCTCTCTCTCTCTCTCTCTCTCTCTCTCTCTCTCTGGGCTCTACGTACAGTAGCCGTTATTTCACTAGATGCCTCCTCAGTGGAAAACCTAGACAGATCGATCACACCGAGGAGCAAGCAAAACCTCAGACGCATTATTCAATTTGTTTAAGTAATTATTCCAGGAGCAATCACTTATTAATCTCTCTCGCTGAAGGTCTATACCATTTATTTATTTCCCTAAGTAACTTAAACCCTATTTATTTCGCAACGTAATAACCCCCATTTGCTCTCGCCGCCCTCTCTAATCTCCACGTAAATGCGTTTAGGACTGATGATCGGCAATTAGAATGTGTTTTCACTCCCGTTGTGTCCTCCATTCTCTCCTCTCAGACCCTCGCTGCTCGAAAGGCAGGCATCTCGTTCGCTCTGGTAAACCGCTCCACGCTCAACAACGAGGACCTGGTGAGTACTCCGCGCACGCCGCATCTTTTTCTTTTTTCGTTTTTTTTTTTTTTTTTGTTTCGTTTTTTTTCACGGCCCCTGTGTGGCCGATCCCAAGCGGGGAGGGGGACATTGATTCTTTGGAGAGGCACCGGTATTATATTTCATCGCTCTGCTGCTGTAAGGCCGGAGGGGGCAGGAGGAGATGGAAACATTTTTGGGACAGGGGTGGCTGGGTGGGTTGGGGGCGGGGTGGGTGGGGGTGGGTGGTGGGGTTTGGCTCAGACCTAAAGCAGGATGGCAAAGTGCAGCATAGAGTGCGGTTGGAACAGTGACAGACCTTTTATAGCTGCGCTGTTTGCTGCACCCAGAGTATTGATGGATGTCCCCGGGAACGCACTGCCAGGAACACAAGCCGCCAAAGATTAAAAAGAGGGGAAAAAAAACAAACTGGAAAAAGATGGATTGCATTATTCACCAGCCTTGTTTCTTTACCTCTGGATGCTGTCACCGCCATCAGGCTCCATATCCGTCTCTCCACAGCGTCTGTAAAAAACTGTTCATGAAATGATAATGCAGCTTCTGATTAATAGAACAAAGTGAATGAAGACGGAGAGGCGACGTGAAACCCGTGGTGAAGCCCCCTCACTACCTGGGTTTAGAGAACTCTGAAACGAGTTGGAAAATGCCGTTGCATCTACCGGAGTCCACTTCAATTTGTTAAAAGATCCGGCAACAGATTACATCCCCACCCACCCGTGATTTAATAGAATGATTGGGCTTAATGCTGTACTTGTAAAGATGCTACCGGTAATATTTCTCTATCTGCGATAATCTCTCCGTCGGATGAGCTGGCGGGGTGCGGAAGGAAGTGCGATAGCGAGGGGGAGGGTTATTAAGAGATGACCCCCCCCATGGTTTCATTGAGACAACGACCCGCGTTTTAATAATGTTCCGTGTGCTTCGGAGAAAGAAGAGCAATAGATAGAGGGCGGGATGTGGGAATCGATGGTGAGGGAATCTTTTGCGCTGACCTCCAAAGCTCTCTGCATTAATTGATTGCCATCCTTCGCTCCCAAAGGGAGGATAGTGTTATGGGAGGCACGCCGCAGTGGAGTGCAGCTTCCGAGAGGAGTAAATAAGGAGGATGATTTAAAAATTGCGTGGGCGCCCAAAGTTAACCGAGCGAGCCCGAGCGGAGACAGAATAAAAAAGCCCCCGCCCCCTTCGTCCGCGCAAATGGACGTGTCTGCCGAGTCCATATGCCTCGGCTTAATTTTCACGGCGCCCCCATAACCTAAAGTGACGTACTGTAGATTTGATGGCTTGCGGCGGGGGCGGGCGGGGGGATTGGAGCGACGGAAGGTGCTGTTTGGACTTTGGGGAAAGGGCAACCGATGGAGTTTGTTAATTGGTGATTGGAGGAGAGCCGGGTGTTTTAAAGCTGTAAATAAAGCCGCAGATTGGAGGCTGCGGTAAGTAGGGCGAGCAGATGTTGGAGTTTTATCTGCTGCATTAAGTCCAGCAGAGTGCATCCCTGTGAGGACTGCGAGGGAGCTCAGCAAACGACCATATGCTGTACAGATGAGATGAGAAGAGACGGAGGGATATATACATGCAAATATGCAGAGAAAGAGAAAGAGAGAGAGAGAGATAAAGTAGAGCAGAGTGAACAGGGACAGAATCACCTGAAACCCAGTTTTTCTGATGTCACAGAGCTGGCGGCCGTGTTCAACGCTCTGCCTCCCGCCTCCGACTTGAGACCACTTCCCTTAGACCAGATCCTATCCCACTTCCTTTTCATCTCAGCTCCGTATCGCATCCATCTCCAAACTGCAGCTCCGCCAGGTCTGATTTGATCGCGCACAACAGCGGCAGCGCGGGCGCTGACTGAAACCGGACCAGAAAATAAAACCCCACAAAAAACAAAACTCCGGTGGACTTTTAACCCCTTTCAATCTCCCGTCTCTATCTCCGTTGTTTTATTTCCCTCGGTTTCTCACTCTCGGGGCTTCCTTTCCTCTCTTTTCATGCATTTTAAAGCAGAAAGAGCCGAAAGCGGCGTGTGGGCTGGCTGATAGGCCTTTATGTCGGCCCCCGAATGCTCCGCTGCCCTTAATCTCTGCACCGGAAAAAACAAAAAAAAAAACATTTAGACTATAGGCACAAAGCTCGCGGCATCCATCAACTTTTACTGCAGAGACAAAGAGGGAGGGCCAAGCTTTTATTGTGTGGTCAAGGTAGGAGAGAGAGAGAGAGAGAGAGAGAGAGAGAGAGAGAGAGAGAGAGAGCGGCAGCAACAGGAGAGAGAACGATATGAAGAAGAGGAGTAGATCGGGCTCGACAACGCCGGCGACGGCGTAAATCCTTTCCCATTTCGCGGCCGAGTGGCCCCGCAAAACAAACCCGCGAAAGTGTGTTTCCGGAAAAAAAAAAAATCCCAATTTTGCACCCGGCCCGGGTCGAGTGTATCCGGAGAGATCCGCACAGATGCCGCGCAGACCCGGCTCGAGCCGGATAAGGCGGTATCGCGAGCGTCCGAGAAACCGCTGAAGGAGGGAATTGGGCGGCGGCGATAATGGCGACGGGAGTGGGGAGGAGCGAGGGAGAGAGCGAGTGAGAGCGAGAGAGAGAGTGAGAGAGCGAGAGAGAGAGAGAGCGAGAGAGAGAGAGAGAGAGAGAGAGAGAGAGAGATAAGAATGTTTCCTGTCAAACTGTGTTCCGGCAGACGCGGCGGGAACAGATCAAATCCTGCCAAGCGTCTGAGCAGTGGCATTACCAGGTGTTCGCGGTGTTAACACACGCGGAGCTCATGCTACACACCGGCCGCACAGTGTGAAACACACTGTCAGGGGGGATGGGTGAGGGTGGGGGTGGGGTGGGTGACGGAGCGATGGAGACGTCTACATTACAGTAGAACTACTCCCTTACTCCCGGTCCGATCAGCTCTGCCGGGCCGCTCGTTCGATGAAATCAAGTCGGGTCAAATCGAATTTATTTGGGTAAATACATTTAGAGGAAGTGGTTCAAAGGGGGTTTTGACGGCTCGTCTTGTTTTGTTCATCTCGTGCCTCTAAACCAGCAGCAGGGAACGTGTAGTATTTCATGTCTACTCCCTGCAGAACAGCCATTTGTTGGCCTCGCAGATTGGAACCCATGCGTTTTGGACGACAGTTCATTTGCCTAATTCACGTGGTATTTATTGGGACATTTCTCACACTGCTTTCAAACCCCCCTTTTAATTTGGAGGAAATAATGATTTGACGAAAAAGATTGCCATCTGCGTAAACAACTGCGATCAGGCGATTCTGTAGTAATTGTGACGGCCTCTATTCTCAATACCAAGTGTATTTTACGACGCTACAGGAAAAGGAAACGGACGAGAGCAGAAAGCAGAACTCCGTCCCCAGGCTGATGGAGCGTAAACGCAGCCAACCTTGTGATATTTGGACCAATTACAGACGAGATCAGTGAAGTGGTGTTTGTAGTTTGCTGTGTGGGGGGAGGTTTGCACACGCCACGGCATACAAATGAAAAAGGCTGAGCCTTCCGTCGGGCTTATGTTCCGGGAACGTCTTTTCCGGGAACGTTTAATTCTGAATAGACCGTAGCTGTAAGCCGGAAGACGGCGAGGGAAAACTCCCCAAAACCCGGCAGGAAAACCGAAGAAACCTTGAGAAGGGGCGTGTAACAGGGATCAACCTTCAAGGATGGATTTTCCCGAGGGAAAATGGGAGGAAGTAGTTCAATCAATTCAGTTGCCCTCTCAACCAGTTCAGTTTTTTGCCGGAAAGAATAAAAAATAAAAAAATCATTCAATGCATGAATAAGCAAACACTGGCACCTCCACCGACTGCAGCCCGAGATAAGGCAACGAGAAATCTGATTTTTTTTTCGAGAGTCACCCCAGGGTTCCTCCGGAGCAGAGCGAACCCAGCATCATCAAATCTGCTCCGTGTTATTTGCTTCCTTAATTATTTGTTTTCCTCTTTTTTTTTTTTGGGGGGGGGGGGGGGTGTAAGGACGAGTCAAGTCGGTGGTTAAGCCTCACACATCTGCTGCGTGTGATTCTGTTCAGATTACGGGGAAGCTCATTTTCTTTCAGGGAATGATTAATTAAAGGTCGTCCTGGGCTGGCGGGGCGGGCGTGGGTGTCTCGGAGCGGGAGTCGCACAGCGCCACGCGGCTAAACTGCCCGGCTTTGCCGCCCCCCCTGGTGCCATTTAATCAGCTACCCAAATGAATGTGTGTGAGTCTGCTTGTGTGTGTGTGTGTGTGTGTGTGTGTCAAGTATGTGTATTTTTGTGAATAGTGCCATTTGCAATCATCCACGTGCGCAGAGGACCTAAGGACTTTAAACGGAGGGTATATAGAGCAAATACTCTATAGGCGTCTTTTATACATTTTAGAAATGAAAACAATGTTTTGTAAAGGCAAAAGAAAAAAAGAATCTGACCTCCGTTCCTGCACCAATCAAATTGAAGTTTCCTCTACTGTAACCAATCAGAGTGTGTGTTTGTGATAACCACAGGCAGAGTTAACCCAAAACAGTCCAACTATAGTTATACAGTATATTTCACATTAATCCACATTCCACTTATCAATATGGACGCTCAAGTTGAGAATCTTTATTAGTTTTATTTATTTGAATACAGAATTGGACGCCGCTGACTTGCACAGTCACTACGGCGACTATAAGCTCCCGCACCCCTCCTATGCGCGCCGAGATTTAAAGGCCAAAGGATAACTACACTGCCTGGTTAATTATGCTGCGCTAAGATCCATCATTTGTAAATCGGGAAATGTGGGATAAATAAATAAATAATCACCGCGCTCAATAAATAAAATAAATATAGTAATTGCACTAATGACTCGGTAGCTCAGGGGGAGCAATAGACAGCGTTGGAAGGAAGCCTCTCTGCGATGTACTTCCAAGGAAAACAACTTCCGTCCTCTTTTTATGCCCTTCCCTTTATCCTCCCTTTCCTTCTTGCGCCCTCTCCACCCAAATATCTGACGTGAAAATGTTTTTTTTTTTTCCTGGCTCTGCTCATCAATTCTCCCATCGGGAATTGGCAAATCCTGGCCTCTTATCGCTGAGCCGGCCTCAGTAAGGCATTCAATTTAAAGAGGCTTCCCTGGCGGCGTCTAGACATACCTCCTGCTCGAGCAGGGTGTTTGGGACGGCGAGGAATTTGACAGTAAACCACTCGGGGTGAACAAAGCCTGCCGTCTGAGGAGGCTGTTAATCGAAGACATAATGTGACGCGAGCTGGATTTACCTCCCCACGCCTGACCTGTCCGTCGACGATTGGGCCGTCGCCAAGACAACGCCGAGGCTCCCTGCGAAAGGGAAGGGAGAGCACAGTGAGAAGCGATGCCGGGGGCCCTGAAGACCAGGGTTTGGGTCCCGGGTCCCGGCCAGTCCGCGCGGTGTTCTGGGACGGGGCTCCTCCAAAAGCGTCCGGATGGCACAGCAGCAGTGATCTCACTGCAATTTGTGAACACGTTTAAAAGTCTTTGTCTTCTCTGCCTTAAAAATATATATAAAAATAATGCTCAGAAAGGTGTTTGTTATTGCTCCCGTAGAAATTGTTTACTTTAAGCTCAAAATGGACGTAGGAAAAGGAACCAATGAGAATTGTTGTATTATGGATGAAGTATCGATGTTACGCCATCTTCCTCCCTTCCCAGACAATTTCCGGTGACTGGCGGTGTCGGCTGAAACCTTGTAAACGGCGCCAACAAACCTTGTGCTATTAAGTTTCATTCGATAATATTTCTCAAAATTGATCATGAACAACCACAAACTGTTACAAAGATGGGATTTTGAGTGAACTTTATTGATAACAAACCTGTATAAACAAGTCCTGAGATCAACGGGAAAAGGGCAAAATTTGGCAGAAAATGTTATTGCCTTGTTTATTGCAAACCCTCTCGCCATCCCCATGTATACACACACACACACACACACACACACACACACACACACACACACACACACACCTTCTTTTCTTCCTGTTATTGCTCTTACTCAATCAGAAACCTGACCTTTCGTTTTCTCATGAACTTTCCTTCTCCCTCCGTCGCCTCCTCCTTCCAGAAACTGCATGTCTTTAAGAAGACTCTCCAGGCCCTGATCTACCCCATCTCCTCCACCACGCCTCACAACTTCGAGGTGTGGACGGCCACGGCACCCACCTACTGCCATGAGTGCGAGGGTCTGCTGTGGGGCATCGCCCGCCAGGGCATGCGCTGCTCCGAGTGCGGCGTCAAATGCCACGAGAAGTGCCAGGATCTGCTCAACGCCGACTGCCTGCAACGTAAGGAGCGTCGGGTTCCACGCAGCGGCCCAAACCTGCGGCCCGAGGCTCCCGCCTACACACACACACACACGCACACACACACACACACACACACACACAAACGCACACACGCGCAAGCGCACACGCACGCACACACACACACACACACACACACACACACACACACACACACACACACACACACACACACACACACACACACACACCACGCGCACACGCACACGCACACGCACACGCACACACACAGGCACATGATGCTTTTCAACTGACATTACATTGTTTTTGCATTGATGCGCTTTCATTTGGAGGTTAGTTACATCCAATGTCGTTTTCCCAACAATCTATAATATATTTTCTTGTTTTTCAACTCAGTTTGCTAAAAGCGTACTCCTCCTGAATTTGCACGCCAATGAAAATATGACTTGTACGCAAGAGGATTATATCGAAAATATCAGATACCCTATTTCTTCATTTCATTCTAGGCAACATATATATATATATATATATATATACACAGTATATTGCTTTGGTAGATGTTAAAGTATTGAGCTCTGCAGAACATGTCCCTTTCTACGTTTAGCTTGGAGGGAATGAGTTGAATTTATGCCGCTCGTTCAAGTTCAATAACTGGTGCCCATTATTAAAACCTAAAGGCCTAATTTTAAATTTTTAATCGGGCAGCCCCCCGCTGTTACAGCCTCATCTAACAGATATACAGGCTTAAAGTTCACCCTCATTGCTCATATCTGGATTTGCTACATGATGGGTGTTCTTAAAATGACATTTTTCAGTCAAATTGTGGTTCCGTTTTAATCACGTCCTAGTTTTGGGTGAATCCAGGATGATGAATCGGTCGGAAAATAGGAATATTATGAGCATATGTATGTCATGCAAACACGATTTCCTACACTTACTGCCTGTGCAGCCCCTCCCCCCATTCACCCAATTAAGCCGCCATGGCCACACACATTAGCTCTAGGGATTTGTTCCATTTCAGGATCCTGTGACACATTTCCCCGTTTGCTTTTTGGATCTACTATATAAATACAGTGAGTCCGAAGCATATACCTTTTTCGGTTTCCTTCCCTTACTTAAACGCTACCTGTGCTTTTTTTTTTTTTCGGTATCAAGCACCAAACTGACGCCCGGGCGGACTCTCAACATCTGCTGACCTTTGTTATTTTCAGGGGCAGTTGAGAAGAGCTCCAAGCACGGTGCAGAGGACAAGACCCAGAACATCATCATGGCCATGAAGGAGCGCATGAAGATCAGAGAGAAGAACCGCCCCGAGGTGTTTGAGGTGATCCAGGAGATGTTCCAGATCTCCAAAGAGGACTTGTCCAGCCACCTCAAGACGGCCAAGCAGGCCGTGCTGGAGGGCACCTCCAAGTGGTCGGCCAAAATTACCATCACAGGTCCGTCTCCTCCCAGCTTCTGTTACTTCCACTGCTACTTCATGACATTAACCAGCTCCACAATCACCGAACAGAGACTGTATGTCAGAGCTGCTTGATTTTTTTTAATATAATATTGGGTGATAATAATATAATAATAATATTACAATAATATTATAATAATAATAATATTTGTACTTGTATAGGACTTGTTCCAAAGGGCCGTAAATCCCTCTGCACCTCTCAATTATTTCAAAAAGGTGGAAAAGGGGCAAGACCACGAAGCCCTTCAAGAACTGAAATCTTAAAATCGTGATCATAAAATAAATTCTAAAAGATACAAGTAAGCGATTAAGACATTCAGGAGCGCTTGTAAATCGATGCCTCATTCTGCCGCGTGTCGATATTCTGGCAGAAGCGTTTTAACCTCATTGTAAATCGTCAGAGGAGTCGGGGGGTATTGGTTATTACACACACTAGGCCACTGTCATGTGTGACCCTTTACCCTCAGGGAGGTGACCTATGACCCTCCACACTCACCCCTCACCTCAAATCAACAAGACTGTCATCACAAGTCAGATCAATCTTAAATGGCAAACCGTTATAAGCTTATTAGTATTTACTCACAATTAACCTCCAGACCTCCATCGTTAACCCCTGACTCTCAGCCTCGACATCGACAAATATTTAATTACAGAAAATGAGATGCCTAGATTAAGGGAATTGTATTTGATGTTGTCATGACTTGGAATCCAGCCACTGGTTTTTGTTGATCTTTTTATTCGACTTAGACATAATTGAGGAATCTAGTCTCACTCCCACACTGGAAGGACGGAACACGATCCAATAAAGAAAGGCTGTCTACAGTATGCCACGCGGCGCTTTCAGAGAGAAAACAAAGCTGCCGAAATATCAGTGTTATGTAAACAGTGATTCACAATCTAGCGGGTAAGGATGGGGAAAGCAGGGAGGGACGGAGATAGACGCCTCAGTGTTTCACGGCTGCCAACACGGGAGCATGATGTAATGACTTCTTGCACAACCATCCAGGGTCGACGTTGAGTCCGAGAAGACAGAAGTCGTGCCCAACGCGTCCGTCGGAAGGGCGGTTGTGGGATGTGGCGCCGTGACCCTAACGGACTGACGGTCGCGTTCTCCTTTCTGTCTTTTCACGGCAACGGAAATGGGGCCTCGTGCATGAATGTTGCACTCGCACAAAGGATGGATTACATCACACTCTGCAAAAGTGATAGAATGTGATTCATAAAATGAAAACTTGAATGAAAACGCGTGTAACTTCACCACTCCTACGTACGCGCAACACGGAGAGTATAAAATACCGCAACTCCCCTGGCAGGGGAATGAAATTGTGGAACTGTTGGACGTAGGAATTACTCAGCTTTCCTAGATGAAGGCATTTCTTCTTTTGTTCTTTACTCTGTCGGGGGAATTTATTTATTAGTCCAGAGGCATCCCGCCTATTGATTGTGGACCTGCAATTCCCTGCCCCAAGTTTTGGAATTACGGGAGACAGTGAGCAAAGCAGCTAAATGAAATGAAA
This sequence comes from Zeus faber, assembly GCF_960531495.2. NCBI lineage: Eukaryota > Metazoa > Chordata > Actinopteri > Zeiformes > Zeidae > Zeus > Zeus faber. The sequence goes on along the minus strand of NC_137190.1, from coordinate 11,955,520 downwards.
ACAAATGCCAATAAAACACAGCCGAACATGGTAGGAAGGATTTCAATTTGGAAGGATATCAATGTCATGTTTTTTTGTCTTTTCTTATTGTACGGATACTGTACTGCGGAGCTAAGTATCCTTCAGTTCATGTGATCTGACAGACCAGACTGCAGGAGTGCGTACAGTCTCGCTTCAACCTCCGCACTCAGCGACATTAGAAGTCAGTCATTAACAATACGACTCACAAAAATCAGAATTACACATTAGAAAAAAACAAAACACGATTTATCACTTGCACACAGTAAAGTGCAGAGTTGCAAGCAAATCGCATGCCTCTGGATGCGATTTATGGATCGGAATTGGGCATAACGGACCTGTATTGTGTGATCACGGACAATCCCTGGTTGTTCACTGGGCGATGCAAGAAACATATGGCAAAGTAAATTGCCAATAATGAAGGGAAACATGCATGGAGCAGTGCGTACATGCCTTTTTAAAAATCCTGATTTTTTTTGTGCCAGGTGCGCTCTCTCCATATATCATCCCTTAGTTGCCTACGTGCGGAGTTTGATGAATGAGGCCCCAGGAGGCTCGCTAACCCTAACGCTGCTCTGCGCTCAGCTCCATGCGCCCAAGCAGCAGCTGAGCCTCTCCCTCGCCGCGTAACGTAGCGCCTCTGTCGGTCCACGCCGTCGCCACGGCAACCGCGGAGAGCCCCGCACTGCTCCAATTTATTATTGCCCCGCTTGCATTTCTGCCGCTGTTAATCCGCATGAGAGATGGAGAGAAACAGGGATAGATAAACCTTTAGAAAAAAAAAAAAAAACCGAAGTCGGGAAGGAAAGATGGGAAGAGGAAATTAAGGGATGGCAACTGAGAGGGAGAATGGAGTGGGAGAGACCGTCCAAAGAGAACGGGAGGGGTAGAGACACTTCAATCCATCTTCCAGGGACCCACTGAGCTCCCCCTTTTTTTGAGAACGTGTTCATTGAGTTGTTATTTAATGACTTTTCTTTTGATAAACACCAACTGCCACTGATTCCTTTGCACTCTCGCTGCGGCCGCGAGATCCTTAACAGGATGTCAGCTGAGTGTGCACAACACTGGCTTTAAATATTTCCCAGCGACTGTGACATACGGCACATCCTCAGAGGCCACATCACCATCTTATTTTGATGTATCCACCAATCCCTGACTCAATTACCTTCCAATACGCTCATTCCCGCTCCCTCCCGTCGTGAGGAATTAATGGGGGCTTGTCAGGAAAACATGCACGGAGCAAACTCGCTATCTTGGATTAATTTGTCTCTGCTTACGGCGCAAATCACCCACTCCACTCTCCCCACGGCTTGAGGACTTAGCGGAGGGATGTTATTTGAATTTTCTGTTTCTGTTTGAACATTTTTAGGGTTTCAAAAACCGTAAGTCAGGGCTCTACGTGGACTCCAGTGCCCTCTACGGTGTCTTATCTATTCTTCATAATTTCGATAACATATTATCGATATCGACTTTTACAATTTGGTTTAAAAGGCACAGAACAGAGAAATATAGCATACAGGGTTAGGAGCATTACAGGTTCGGGGCATAGAAATACAGGCAGTGCGGGAGAATTAGTCCACAGGTACAACAGCCTAGCGCTTAGGAAGGTCATTCTCCGACATGCAGGCCTGGATTAGGTCCCTGTGTGGTCACACATGTGTAACCTCGGACAGGATCCTTAATCCTTCTCTGCTGTGGGGGGCAGCAAGGACAGCTTTGCCCGCCCCGCCAACCAAGGGGTGAAACGACAATCGCCTTCAGGGATATTAAAATGGTTCATCAAGTATAATATTTAAAAAACCAAAGCGAAAGACATAAAAAAACTGCACAAACTCAATAAAATGAAATGAAATTCCTCCACCTGAACTACAGCTTCATCCTGCCTCTCATATGAGCTGGTGATCAAGCTTTTAAATTAACTTTGTTGTATATCTCCTCTCAGTGAATAGGAGGCATTTGATTTTGAGTTTGCCTGGGGAAAGCAGGCCCTAGCTCCTCATTTGTCGAGGCCCTCCCCACCAATTCCTGTCAGAGTGTGGCTAGGGGATATAGTATGTGCCCTGAATTATTTACACTGTCACTTATAAATATTTAATGGTCCTTTTGGCCTTTTATGGTCCTTGTGATATACTACTGTCCATCTCCAAGACCTTCCACCATATGCCGTGTGTGTGTGTGTGTGTGTTTGTGTGTGTGTGTGTGTGTGTGTGTGTGTGTGTGTGTGTGTGTGTGTGTGTGCGTGTGTGTGTGTGTGTGTGTGTGTGTGTGTGTGTGTGTGTGTGTGTGGTTGTCTATTAGACTATTTCAGTTTGGGTTTCTGTTGCTTCACATTGTCCAATAAATATAGTGATGGATCCCTGCCACAGGTGTCGGTCCAAGGAGGTAGACTGAGTCGGACTGTCAGTGAGGTGCCTCAGCTGGCGTAGTTATATTCCAGACTTAACAGAACGGCTCGCTGGCCAAAACTAAAAAATAGAATGAATGAATGAATGAATGAATGAATGAATCAATCAATCAATCAATCAATCAATCAATCAAACAGTGTCCGTGTCTGTCGGGCAGCGGTCTGGTCCGTCGGGTCGAGCGCCACGCTTCCTCCTCACTGACAGGCAAACAACATAAGAAAAGTCGCTCCTGCCAAGTCGGACCAATCGGGTCCGAGAGGCAGGTACCAACAGGTGATCTGCGTGTTGGTATCATTGATGCGGTGGAGCCACTGCACTGGGGCAAGGTCTGAACAGAGGGTGAAAGCGCGCCCCCGGAGGTAATACCGGAGGGAGCTGATGGCCCACTTGATGGCCTGGCACTCCTTCTTCACGGTGCTGTACCAGTTCTACCATTTGGACAGCTTGCAGCTGAGGGACAGCACCGGCTGGTCAGCGCCCTTCACCTGTACTTCAACACTGCCCCCAGCCCTCTGTTGGACACGTCGGACTGCAGGCAGAAAGGAAGAGAAAAGTTAGGATAAAACAGCACTGGATCCCCACAGAGAGCTGTTTTTACTTTCACAAACACATGCTGCCGCTTCTCTGTCCACTGGACCGGATCTAACACACCTCTCCTTGTTAAATCAGGCAAAGGGCTGGTCAGCTCAGAAAAGCCGGCTACAAACCTCCCGTAACAACCCGCCAGCTCCAAGAACTGCTTTACCTCTTGAACCTCGGACTGTTCGTGACCTCGCCGGTTTTAACACAGGGCCCTCCGACACAGAGACACAGGCAGGGATGTTGCAAAGCCACCAGTTTATTGTAGGAGTGGCAAGATGTAACAAGCAAGGAGCAGATGGACACATGTCATGACAGAGGCTTCCCCTGTGTGTGTGGAGATGAGTGATTTACCTGTTGCTCATTGATTGCTCTGATGGGCAACAGGCGTGCAGTCACCCCTGAATAGGCGCCCAATGACCGAGACCCAAGACAGGCGTGGCCGGTTGAAACACACCACCCCCACGCCACAAATATTAACACTGAAGAGAGGCATTAGAGACAACACAGCACAACACCCATCTTAATACAATGTCTATTTGAGAGGCTTTTTGAGGCCACCGTAGCCACTGCCTTAATCTGCTTCCTCAATAATGGCTTTGTGCCATTGGATTTATGATGTATTATTTTGAAGGTTTATGTTCTGTTACGATGAGGTGGTTCCAGGTGGTCAAACACAATTTACTCCCATTGTTACAGGCAGCCCACCACACTTTTCTTAGCTGCATGGACTGTATTGACCCCATGTTAACACATCACCTCTAATTGGTGTAAAAATGTTACATGTGCGCAAAATGATTGTTTTTTAGTAATTGCCTTTAGCTAAACTAAAGAAAATTACTTTTGTTTAAAATAATTATTTAACATTCTTATGTCTCTCCCTTCCACCTCCTGCTCCATCGCCCCCACCTCCTCCACCACACCCACCCTAGTCATGTGTGCCCAGGGGTTACAGGCCAAGGATAAAACCGGCTCCAGCGACCCCTACGTCACCGTTCAGGTGGGCAAGACCAAGCGCAGAACCAAGACCATCTTCGGAAACCTCAACCCTGTCTGGGATGAGAAATTCTTCTTGTGAGTGTTTTCTGTTTCATAAACCTTCTTTCAGACACCCTAAACCTACTAATAAAATCCTACTACTACTATTCCACCACAACCCATTCAAAAAACCCATCTCCTCTCCCGTTTGAAGAGAATCCGAAGGAATCGGAAAAGCCATAAAGAGGTTTATAGCCTCGGTCCAGGTCTGGCTGCATCTTTCATAGAGTTTGTTTGATTTGCCTTCACTGGGTTGCAGCTAAGCTGGTTCACATTAGCTCCAACTCAGCTCATGCCTAAGTTTAACAGAAAATATACTTTCAACCATGGAGCGTCGGTTGCCTGCATTCCAATGTGCATGTTTTATCAGCTGCCTCAGTGTCCAATGCAGGGTAAAACAAGGACGTTTTGATATTGGTCTTGCTTCAGCCTACCGATGATTACTCATTTTCTTTCTCTTTTAATCAAGATGACCACAATTAATTTGTCCTGTGGATTTAGACAGCTCCAAGAGGAGTTAACGACAGCCTCATTTTCAAGTGCTTGCCAGTGTCCGCATTGCAGTTCGGAAAGTTCGGTCCATACTTCTAACTTTTATTTCTATATAAAAACATCATTTTGTGAAATGAATGGTTTCATGGACAGTGCCCTTTGTGAATGAGACCTTTTTGTGTGTATGCATTTGTGTTTGTCTATTGTGTGTACATTCATACAATTCAAAACAAAATTAAATGTTTAAATAATGTGAAGTAAGATGTCAATAACTACTACGAACGTACCAATAGAAAGCCATTTTTGCGATTCAGTATATGTGTCTTTCTGTGTCTGTGTGGGTTCCTGTCATTTTTAAGGGTTTATCGTGCGTGTAACCATCCAGCCCTTGTATCGTTATCGTGCGTGTGAAACGTGAAACCACAGACTCTTATACCTGTAACGAGACTCCAGAGGTGGTTGTTTTTCCTCTACTACAGAGGTGTAGATTAATAGAGCGATACATTACTGTGTGCTTGGCAGAGAGCAAATCCTGGTGCTGGTGATCAAGCAGACGGGACTTAGAAGGGGGATTAGTTAAAATAGTACTGAGGACACTGTCCTGACGCTTGACTGTCGCACCCAAGAAGTCATCAGATCAAAATGTAATCTGTTGGATATAAATCCAAAGCCGAACTTCCCGACCTCATCTAACGCTAAGAGCTTTGACCACCTCCGACTTATTTAGCGACATCATTTCTGTGATTTTGCTCCGCTCTCCACAGATGGCGAATGACAAGGAAAGATACTATTAGGAGAAGATTTAGCAAAATAGTAATTTCGTAGAAAAAGCATTTGGCTTTTAAGTTAATTTATTAGTAGTGCCAGTATACCTACTTAGAGAGGGCATGTGGAGAGGAAAGGTTTATTTATTGGAGGGTCTAAGGGACATTGTTCTGCACCAATGCAGTGGCTTAATTGTTACATTTGATATTTCAGTGCAACGTATGTTTTTGCATGCGCCAGATGACAACACAGACCTAGCCTCCAGAATAAGCACTTGAATGTAAACTCTTTGGCAAGATCTGTGTTTTCAGGTTTCTGCAAAATGTTATAAGTACTTTCTAGTAAAATTGCATTGGGTACAAGAGAAGCCATTCTGTTCTTTTTGTTTAAAATGTAGGAGATGTGGGTCTGAGAGCACAGCTATTACTGGTGGGAACATATCCCCAATAGAGCTTACCCTGTCAGAGTGGGTGCTCATGTAAATGCCTCCCCGCGACCATCTCCGGTGCCAGCACACCCACCTCCAGGCTCCCATGTCCCTGAGCAAAAAGGTGACTGTGGGCCTGGGGTGTGGTTTTAATGACAAAGCCAGTTGTCTGTCAACATTGTGTCCAGACCGCTCTCCACACACCTACGAAATCCAATCGCAATGCGAGCCGGACCGCCTCGGGATGTGGTGCGGTCTGGCTCATCGGATCACAGAGTCAACTATATTTGATTTGGGGCGTGAGAGTCAATGAGTGACCGGGTGATAAAAACCGTGGACACAACAAGTGTAACCAAGGATGCATGAATGGAGACGCATCGCCCCCGCACTATCCCAAATCTGTGTGAGGGCTGCTATCCACCTTAACCCACTGAGGAACGCTTCAGGGTGTGTTTGTCATCAGTTGTTTTCATGCTTGAATTTTACATTTGACAGTTGTTCCACTCCACAGAATATAACAACCTGTTGTCGCTGTCGCAGAGTAAGCTCTTGTTGTTGTTGTTGTTGTTGTTGTTGTTGTTGTTGTTGTTGTTGTTTTGTCCCCCCCTTAATCCTTGTCCTCGTTGCAGCGAGTGTCACAACGCCACCGACCGAATCAAGGTGCGCGTGTGGGATGAAGACGACGATATCAAGTCTAGGGTCAAGCAGCACTTCAAGCGTGAGTCAGACGATTTCCTGGGCCAGACCATCATCGAGGTCCGTACACTGAGCGGGGAGATGGACGTGTGGTATAACCTGGGTATGTTCCTCAGATCTCTTCTCGTTTTCTCTTTGATTCTTCGGTGCGTTCATGACTCAAAGGGAAAACTGTTATTTATATTCACGAGGAATCAACCCGACCGGCACTCGGCTGAATCTATTCTCTCAGTTCTGAATCAGTTTTAAATATTCAGATTTACTCGGGTTGACCCACAATGATCAAGGAATAAGGCTTATTATGGGCGATAATGTTATGATGATGGATGGCAATGGAGACTTTCACCTATCAGCGCCATGTGGATCCTGAGCAGTCCACAGATTCGTGGGACAGTTGGTACTTTCTCCTCTTACCCTGGTGCCTTCACTCTATTCCCTGTCTCTTCCCCTACTGTCACATAGCTACATGAGGTCGAATGACAACGTAATGGCCACTCCCACTTCTGTTTAAGTATCATGACTGCGGGACACGCTCTTTGTTTGCCTCTCCAGCTAAAAGGAAGCAATTTGCGGTAATAGTGACCCCTGCCCATGCTGGCGTTCAGTGCCTTTTTAAATGTTCACAATGAATGTTTAAACAGGGGCCTTTGTTGACGTGGGTGTCAACCCCTCCAGCTGCTCTCGTCTCTAAGCCTCTTCAGCTCCTCTTCAATCTGGGCTCCTGCAATTGTGCCTAAACCGCGCTCAATCTCCCTATCATGTTGTGTTCCACTGCTATGTCTCCCAACCAATTGACTGTAGTAAAATACTTCCATCGCGGGAAAACAGCAGAGATGAATTAAGTGTGTCGGGCATGCAAAATGTATTTTGCAGATGAGTGAACATTTGTTGAACCATAGAGTTCAAGTCTGTGACCGAGCTTCGCAGCTGTGCATTTTAAAGCCAGGGTCAGGGGGCTCTGTGACCTGCTCTGTTAGAAGAGCAGTGTTTGGCATCGTATGTGGCAGCTTTTAAGAGACATTATGCCAGAGTAGGGAGAAGCCAACAGCTCAAAGGGCTTTATGTTGCTTTGTTTGTTTTGCTATCGACATATTACACATTAGCCACATGATAGATTAGACTACAGGACGTAAGAGGACTTTTACATACAGTATAATTGGGGGAAATGGAAAGAAGAACAGAGTTTTACCATTGGTATTCATATGCATGTACTAAAGTTTAATTGATAATGTTGTCAAATGGGTTTGAGAATGCCAATATTAGTGCCTCATTCTATGTTAAAATCCAAGACTGCATTTTTACCACACATAGTTTGAACTGGTACCCTCTCTGTTTGGCAGATAAAAGAACGGACAAGTCAGCGGTGTCCGGTGCCATCCGCCTCAAGATCAGTGTGGAGATGAAAGGGGAGGAGAAAGTGGCTCCACCCCACGGCCAATACACCTGTCTTCATGAGGTTAGCAGCGCCGTTAGGAAGTAGTAGAAAGTGCACATGACATTTTCAGACACTGACAGTGAATCTGCAAAATGGACATTTTAAATAAGAAAACATTAACAGCTTATTGCCTCTGCAATATCTCCACTTTTGAAACACAACCGTGGTATGGTGTTCTGCGTCACCTCTTTGCAGGGAAGGCAAGTGTTTTCCCCGAGACAACACCTGACCATTGATCTTTGACACCAGACAAAGTGGAGCTTGACCCTGGTCTCTGCTCTGCACCTCACGCAGGATCCCTTTTCAGGGTTGATAAATGCAGAGTTAACAATTTCAAACGATCTATGAATCCTCATATTACCCGGTCCTCTTGCCAGTGTTGAAAGAAAATCGAGATTAGTTTTGTTTTGATTGATACACAGGGGCATTGGGGGGGGTTAAGCAACGGTCAGCAAGAAGTGGACCATGTGTAAAATCAATGAAATATAGCTTTTGGAGTTTTGTGTTTTTGAAGTCAGAAAGTGGAAGACAAAAAATAACATGTTAAGGTCATGGAAGACCGACAGATTATCTTTCGTGACAGCGAAGACCCCAATCGAGAGTGTATCCGCTTCAGTTTCAGTTACTGGTCAAACGTTTGCTCCCTCCATTTCTCATCTCCCTCCCTGTCCCACAGAACCTCTTCCACTACTTGACGGAGGTACGGAACAGCGGTGCCGTGAAGATCCCAGGGGTGAAAGGGGACGAGGCTTGGAAGGTCTACTATGACGACGTGTCGCAGGAGATCGTGGACGAGTTCGCCATGAGATACGGAGTGGAGTCCATCTATCAGGCCATGACGTTAGTACCACCCTGATCTATGGCCCTTTACCTTGCCCATCTGTCACTGTCCAATTCGGCAGAGTGGAGGGTAGCAGGAGATGAGTGGAGGAGAGGAGGCGAACAGAGAGGGGCAGTAAAGATGTCTCTTCAACACAATCGGAGCTCGGTTGACTCTGGCTTCTGTCCCAAGTTTGATTGATTGATTGCTGGTCGTCTGGAAAAAACTCTTAACCCTCTTTGGAAGCATTGATTGTGGACGCACATAAATACTTTCCCTTGTGTCGCTCCCTCTCTCTCTGACCCTGTTGACCCTTTCTCTCTGCTTGACAATTTCACTTTCTCGCCATTAAGCAGAAACACCTAGAGCGGGGACCCGGGACAATTGGGTATCAGCGGAGGAGGAATTTAAAGCATTGAAAATCTGTGCTCAAGTAGAAGTAGAATATGTATAATATTTGCCTCCAGTAACGACAGCATTTAAATAAACCTACAACATTCAACTCAAAATACAAGTATTAAACAGCAGAATTATGAAACTTCCAGTCTCATTAAAATTTAGTAAAATTGGCCTTTAAATATGTAATACTTTAAGCTTCAAGACTTGTTCTAATTTACTTTCAGCATTGTCTTCCCCTGCAGTAGCGATGCAGTGATGTCCACAGGAAGGTAAAGATCATTTTGAGGATCACCTGGTATCTCTGGATGGATTTCAAGCATGAGCTAGTTTGATTTGTGCGGATTTAATAAAGTATAAAGATCAATTTTAAACTATGCAGAGTACTCCCGAGTAAAACATTGTTATGAATAATGTTAAGAGGCATAATTCGAATTAAAGACTTACACAATTCTAACTTTTATACATCCTTCACTGCTAATGCAGGGTGTTCAGACCCAACCTTACTCAGATGAATCCCATTCCCACTCAAACCACACAGGGCTTCATTCATAAAACTATGTGTACGTATGCAAAGAAGAGGTTGCAGATGGACAAAATTGAGAATAAGTGTCCAAAAACATACCCCGATTTATAAAACTATGCACACACACTTCTCCATGAAGGTCTCCCATTGTACGCCTACATTAAGAATTGATTGTACGTGAATGAGCTTCTTGCTAAATTCGATTAACAACCAGAAACGGCTTTATGTACTTGCCGGTGATCAATGAGTAAAAAAAAAAAAAAACAATTTAATTAAGATTCCCCCAACAGTGTAAAGAGCATGAAAAATATCTTAGAAGGAAGCTTTAAATCCATCACACCCGACTGCAAATCTAAAGCAGCTTCCTCAGGTTCATTACTTTGCTATGGGAATCCCAATATTTACATAGAATGTTGCAGATGCCACGTGCGCACAAACCAATTAGAAATGGAGCCCCCGAACATATTTACGAGGAAACCTCCCTTCGCAGCGTTACCGTCTCTTCCCTCTCAGAGTTGACGAGCATCAGAATTACATACACCTAAAATATATAAACAATATTAGAGAAGAAAATAACAAAAGCACTATAATTTATAGAGTAGTTGGTAAAAAGCTCCAACTATCATAGCCTGCAAACAACTGCTTTGAAGAACAAGATTCTTTATTTATCACACGGCAAACACACCACAACATATGCGCTCATGCGGTGACGGCGACAACACACACACGCACGCTTCGGATGGTGGCCGGTGAAATGAGTTCTCTGCTTTTGACCCATCCTGGCTTGTCCTTCCTCCGGGGGGGCAGCCAGAAGCAGTGGGCAGCGTACAGCAAGCGCAAATGTCCATCGCTGGTGAGACGACGGCGTTGTGCATGTTTTTGGTGGGGGTCCTAAACTGATGTAAAAAAGGAGGAAGCCCCATGTGCGCATGGGGAGAACGGGCAAAGCTCCACACAGAAAGGCCCCTAATCAGGAGATAACCCACCGGAACGCGGTGCCAACAGCGCCCCAGGGAATCAAACCGAGGACCTTCTTGCTGTGAAGCAGCAATGCAATGCACTGTGCCATGATTTTCCACCAAATCTCCTGGTTTTAAACACGACAACGAGATCAGGCCTTACCACATTCCCAGTGACCAGATATTTTATGTCCCCACACTCCCTTCCCATCATACATGAACATCAACACACCCACACACTGGCCACCACACGCAGAGAAAGACAGTGTGTGTGTGTGTGTGTGTGTCTGTCGAGGTTTACAGGTTGAACGTTAGAAAAACACAAATAAGAGGTGAAAAGAAAACCTGACAGCAGAATGTGATAAATACAGAGGAGGCTTCCACGGTCTCTGCCTCTGGGTTCAGCACTTCACCTGATGCATTCCCCGAAGCCACTGCAGCCCAAACAGCGCCTCTCAGCTCCAGCCATTCATCGTTCCGCACGCTGCTCCAGCTCTGAAGGATGCCTTGACATCCCACGCCTGAAGCACGTTCTTCACTCCCTGGACAAAAGGCAATTTGAAACTCAAGTTGCACCTGCATTGACAGAGACTAAAAATCAACATTTAACACAAATTCCTCGGCACTCCACAGCGGATCTAAAACCTGAAACGACCTATTCTTCCAGTCCTTCCCTCAGGTTATCGCAGGCATGGCGCCGACAGGGAAAGCGTGTCGTGCCGCGAGGGGGGCGGGGCTCGTGGGACCATAACGCTTCCTAAAAACAGCCTGTCTGTTGATACGTTCCAGTTATTCCCGCGACATGGCCTCCCGCTCCGCGGCGCGGGGTTTGCGCGGCTGCGTGACGGGGCCGGCGTTGCTATGAGACGGCGTCGTATGGAATGGGCATCAAGTGAGCGTTCTGCAGGGTACCATCTGCAGGGTTATGCAAATGCAGGAAGCCCGGCGGTGAGTGGCTGCGTTACAGCTGGCCCAGGTCAAGCAAATGCTCTGGGCTTTTAAACTCGGGATTTTCCATCTAGGCTGTTAATATGCCTCGCTAGGATTCACTGAACGTGGAATTCGGTTCGTAATTCGCCTTCGCCGAGCTCCACCCTTCTCTCCTACCCACCCCCACCCCCACCCCACCCCCAGACAATAATTTCTTGGCTTCTCCTCTTGTCTCATCTCCTTCTGCCACTCCTCACACTCGCGTTTTATTTTCCCTGTCATTCAACCTCACATAGTCTTTTCCCTTTTTACACTGGTGTGCGGATGCGTGTGTGTTTGTAAATGTATATACAGAGCCGTGCGTGTGTGTGTGTGTGTGTGTGTGTGTGTGGGTGTGTGTGTGTGCATTAGAAAAGGGGGCGGGGTAAGACGACGGGAAATGCAACATCTCTCTTTTGGAAATGAGCTCGAGAGATCCAGCTCTAAAAGCACCGTGGGACTTCAGCGGATGCCATCATCGCCCTCTTTGTTCATCTCCCCAAAGTGCTCCTGGGTAATTTGGAGGCTGAAAGCAGAGTAATTAATTAGGCCTCCCGATGAGAGAGCGTGTATGGTTCTATTGGTGTGTGAACGTGTATGCGCCTCCACGGGCATTTTCCAGTTTTCCTCATCCCGGCTGAGAAAGAGCGGCTCTGTTATTTGTAATAAATTATTCCTCTTCCAAAGTCAGGTTTCCTCGAGTTGTTACCCTCTTGGATGCTATAGGGGCTTCAATACAAAAACAGCAGCTAGAGCTCGAGGAAACGTCATTAATAAGTAGTGAGATATCAAGAATTCATGTGGATAATGTGCGGATTGCAGTGATTTTTCACGGTCTTAGTATGTGTGTTGTCGAAGGACGCTCGGAGGACTTAAATCAATCACATCGACTTCATTTTTTATTATATTTAAACAAATTATACTATGACGCAATTTACGTTGATTAAACGTACACCGATGCATTACTCGCGGAGCTCAAACCCTCGCCTTTGCGCTGTGGCATGCAGGCCTTATTGCTCTGCATCCAGACGAGCGGTTGCTAGCGGCAACCGCGCTCGGCAAACGCGGCCAGGTGTGATTATCCGCCGCACGACGCGCACGCACGTTGCGCAAACAGGGCGCGTGCGCACGTGCGGCTGGCAGCCCCGCTTCCTTTCGGATAAACTGTCGAGTTGCGATAACCAGCGGGCGTAGATTATGGAGGCGGGAGTCCTCCCATGGTGCTCAAACTGGAGAATGTGCTGAAAAAACAACATGTGCGGATATAAGATGTATGATATAGGTGACGGTTAGCGTCTTTGTGTGTGTGTGTGTGTGTGTGTGTGTGTGTGTGTGTGTGTGTGTGTGTGTGTGTGTGTGTGTGTATGTACTGTATGTGTGTATATGTACACTGTATGTGTGTGTATGGAGAGATGACCCCTCCACTTAAGTGTGTGTGTACGTGTGCATGTGCGCGTGTGTGTGCGTGCGTGTGTGTGTGTGTGTGTGTGTGTGTGTGTGTGTGTGTGTGTGTGTGTGTGTGTGTGTGCGTGCGTGCGTGCGTGCCGGCGCGCGTGTGTGCGTGTAAGGGAGTTTTGGTGCGCGTACTCGTGTGTTGGCTCTCGGTAAATCACAGGACTCTGCCTACACACCGCTCGTTGTCTGCACTTAGTGCCTGCCGCTTGAAAGGATGAAACCGAGGTGGCGAGGAGAAGCAAATGGTTTTATTCACTCGGAGATGAATATATTTGCTTAAATATATCTGCTTGTACCGCGCGGGGGGGGGGGGGACGTCCACACTGAACGAAAACACTTTCTTTTCTTTAACTCTCTCCACTTCAGGCACTTTACGTGTCACACGGTGTTATATTCATCCCATATTTTAGATGATGCGGCCGTTTGTCAAGAATAAACTTGAATCAAGGCCCCTTTTAATATCAAAGAAATTGCAGTTTTTCCACATTTATTCGATATTATCTACCTATGTATATCCCTCCTCCTCGATCCGTCTGTTTTTCTTCCCGTAACTGTTTTTGTCCGCGGGA
>NC_137190.1:11914468-11936968 GCF_960531495.2 Zeus faber | reverse complement strand
AATCAATGAATAAAAACGTGGTAAAATAAAGTGAAAAAATATGGGGGGTGGGGGGTGGGGGGGGTGGAAGAGCGCTTTTCTCTCAATCGCTCTTCCCTGGTAAAAACAAAGGCGAAATGAAATGAAACAAAGCGGGAGATGAAAGGAAGAGACGGATAGAACGGATGTTTTTGTTTTTAAAAAGAAAGAAAACTGGAACAGGAGCAGACAGCACACACCGGAGGAAGTGCTGGGGCAGGGGAGGGGAAGAGGAAGAAGAAGGAGGGGGACGACGACGAGAGGGAAGACTTGGGTGACAGGACTGAGATGGCGTTGAACGATTGATAGGAGGAAGGGGAGGAGGAGGGAGGGAGAGAGAGAGAGAGAGAGAGAGAGATGAAGGGGTGAAGTGCCTGATAGACCGTCGTTGGCCTGGACTTCTGGGCGATGACACGGTCAGCGGAAGCAGTCACAGAATATCACACTGGCATCACCTGCCAACGCTGCCCTGCGCCCGCCTGTCAAGCCTGCCACACACCAGTCGACACCCACACACACACACACGCACACACACACACACACACACACACGCACACACACACACGCACACACACAGTGAATACATCCACAATGGATACACATGGTTTGATACTGTCAATCTCTCTTTCCTTTTCTCTCCTTCTCTCTCTCCTGCAGCCCACAGATCCCGTGGGCCCCTAGTAGACAGAAATTAGATTCCTCCCAGATCAGGGCCTGGCTGTATGAGTGGAAGCCTGCACGGCTGCACAGCTGTAGTGCTGTACAGCTGTATGACTGTATGACTGTATGGCTGTGTGCTTGTATGGCTGTATGCCTGTATGGCTGTATGCCTGTTTGGCTGTACGGCTGTATGCCTGTATGGCTGTACGGCTATATGGCTGTCTGCCTGTATGGCTGTACAGCTGTACGGCTGTGACGGCTGCATGGCTGCATGCCTCTATGTCTGTGTGCCTGTATGGCTGTATGCTTGAGTGGCTGTATGCCTTCGTGGCTGTATTGCTGTATGCCTTTATGGCTGTATGGCTGTACAGCTGTATGGCTGTATGCCTTTATGCCTCTATGGCTGTACAGCTGTATGGCTGTATGCCTTTATGCCTCTATGGCTGTACAGCTGTATGGCTGTATGCCTTTATGCCTCTATGGCTGTACAGCTGTATGGCTGTATGCCTTTATGACTGTATGGCCTTATGCCTTTATGGCTGTATGGCTATATGCTTGTATAGCTGTATGCTTGTATGGCTGTATGCCTATATGGCAGTATGCCTGTATGGCTGTATGGCTGTATGCTTGTATGGCTATACGGCTGTATGTCTTCATGGCTATATGGCTGTGCAGGAGTTTTGGCTATACGGCCTGTAAGGCTGTACGGCTGTAGGGCTGCATGGTTGTACAGCTGTAAGGCTGCATGGTTGTACAGCTGCACGGCTGTGCAGGGCTGTATGGATTTCCCTATAATGACTTTCTCAAGCAGATTGAGTTTTCTTTTGGAAAACAGACAGACAACAGCTTGCATCAGCAGAGAGTGCGCCTGCCACTCTGCATTCTGCCTGGCTGGCATTTTCCCTCCACCTCAACGTCATTCCTGTCCATAGACACCTTTGAAAGAGCAAGTTTCAAAGATAATTTAAGAAAAAAATGTACCCCTCAAGTGGGTTGCTCTCCACTTAGAGATAAAAAGTCATTGTTATTCAGGCAGTGAGGGATTAGGGCTGTAGGGCTGATTTTGAACAGTGTGATATAAATTAATAGTTGGCTCCTAAGTGCCGCTGGGAGCTGTATGGTGTTGGGCTTACGGAAGCATTGTATGTGTGTGCGTGTGTGCGTGGGTGCGTGCGTGTTGTACGGAGGATGCTGGAATTTGGGGTTTGGGGTTTTTCTCCTTTCGCCAAAAGCACACGGACAGGCAGCAGTGCTGGAACGGTTCTGCCTCCACTGTCACCGCTTATGCTTAACGTGATTAGATATGATCGTTTCATGACCACAAACGCTTCATGAAACATCTGGCAGTTCCAGGTTTCGGTCTCAAAATGACTTGTGCCTAGTCCATCTGACCTCCCTTTTTCCAGGGCACCGTGGTCAGCTGCACCGCGCAACGTTTCCTATGGCTTCTACGGCCTTACTTGTTGCAGATTTGAAAGACAGTGTTGCCATACAGTGTCCTGGTAGCCAGGACTGTCAAGATCATGACTTTTTTAGTCAACGATTAACACGATTGTCACGCAAATAATTGCAATTAACAATTACACATTCTCCCTTTTTCATTTTATGCCATGAGCATCGTATACACCTAAAATAATGTAAAAATAAATTCAATTGAACATTCGAACATAAAAATTAGACGGATGGAAAATCAATTAATTAACATTTTGTTTTGCTCAAATAATTGCAATCCGGCGGTTATGTAATAATGTAACAGCTCTACCGGTGGCTTCAATCCAATGTGGGGCTTTCCTTTGTTTTCATTTGTGCTACAGGACTTCAATTCATTTAAAGTCATGGTCGTATTAGAGCAACATGTACTCATCTTCCCCCAAATCCCACGCTGCGGAGGGAGAGGATTTGGCAGAGTTTCCAAAGGAATGGCACGTTTAAAAAACAAAGCAGCGACGTGCGTTGCCGAACTACGGGGGATAATCTGATTCTCCTCGCTGGGAAATCCAGGACAATCCAGAATTAACCCTTAAAAATACAGCTGTGGACAATTGTATAATCCCAGAAATCCCTTTATATGTTTCACAAAGATTGACAAATGTATTTTAAATGGAATAAAATACAACCTCACACCCTCTGTCGTAATTTTTGCATTACAAATAACAAAGGCGAAAATTGGTTCGGGGAAAATCTGACAAGTGAATGATAAAAAGCTAATTAGTTCCAAAAAAGGACAGACAACCATAAGCAAAAAAAATAAAAATAAAATAGCTTTATTAGAGCAGGAAGGCTTTAAAATTGTTTGAATCCTATGTTTTTCGTTTTTTTTTATCATTTTGTCCAGCACTTAACACACTATAGTTTGAATGTACACACGGCAACAATCTGTTTTCACGATTTAAAGCCAACCAAGTGCAATGTTGGGCTGAGTCGATACTTTTATGACCATGTTATATAGCCTTTATATCTTGGAATCAGTGGAGCACTCCGAAAAAAAAAGAAATTATGCTGGGCAGAAAGAATGGAATCATCACACTCCTGGCATCCTGTAGATATACGGGAGGGTTCCTATCTGCAGAGCCATGGGAGTGGAGGACGAGGCCGGAGAGCGCAGGTGTCTGTTGTTTATCCTGCAAACAGGAGGCCTCCTGCGCAGTAAGTCTGTCTTCCCACCTCGTTCCTTGCCTCTGTTTGACCGCGATCCCCAAGGCTCCTTGCCGGTGTCGGCGCGTCGCCGATCTTTAGACCGCCTCCGTCGCGCCGACATGGAACTGAACTTTGTATTTGAAAGACGCTCCTCGCATTCCCCCGGTCGACGTCAGGGTTTTCCGGCGGCTCTCTTAATTGTGTTTGCGCTCGCCGCGGCGGCAGGGGGAGACTGCGCTGGGACTTGGTTCGGCGTCCGCGCTGCAAATATCAGGGCGAGGGCCGACTGATATTTGTCTAACGGAGACCAAATCCAGAATTTGGAGAAATAAGTGAAAGGTCTCGTTGTTCCGGGTTCCAATATGTAACAAGGAAACGTCGTGAGGTATAACTTTAGTACGGTGTACACAGAATGACGTGGCCTGGTGGGCATCCATGCATTTTCTTTACCTGTTTTTGGTCGACCAAAAGCAGGACTGACCTCCATCGGCAGCAGCCACTCACACCGTGGGCTCTTTGTTATTCATCTTCTTTTAACCATTTACTGGATGTTCTCTACGGGACAGACAGTCGGTGAAAACCAGCCTCCAATTCCTCGTTATCCTCACGACGCCGAACCTGCCCGTCTTTGCAAAGGGGAGGAAACTCATCGAAACCATCGACAGAAATCCACCTCGATAGATGCGTCATACAACCCCGGTGCTGGTGCTGCTAGGCAAAAATACCACCCGCTGTGCGGTGTTTGTAGTGAATTAACTATATAATCCACCAGCTCACACCCTCCTGTGGCTGCCTGAGACTGGATCGATACGTTCCCCAGCCGCTTGACCATTTTATACCTCATATTATGTCTTGTTTTAGCTCGTACAGCTTTAACACAGGGAAGAAAAATCGCGTTCCCAGAAGTCGACACTCGTTCGACTCTCCCGTAATGTTAAGTCATCTTAGAAAAAGGCATTGCATTACTTTAACAGATGAAGTTGTGTACTGCGCATTCCAGCATTGGAGATGAAGTGCATGAGGTCACTCGAGGCCATTCTCATTCGAATGATTGTGAGTGCTCCTGGCGTAACACACCACTCTGTTGTTGAGTGGAATTAATACAGCATTCCAAGATTTAAATTGTTTGACATCAGGAAAATAACAACTTAGCATATTCAGTGGAACGGTAAGTGGTATCTACGTGGTGACACATGTATTCAACCGATTGTTTCAACTTCAATTCATCTTTTACTTTTGGAAACGTTGAGCATAGGGAATGGAACACACAGGGTAGAGTGGCAAGGTGATAAAAGGTGACTTGATTATATTGACTTGACTTAACTTGAATTGACTTGATTTCACTGGGATTTTATACCGTTCGTTATTTTGTGTCTCGCTGAAGTTGTTTTTCATTGAGTGTTTTATTGGAAGTACAATGAACCGGACGGAGATGGAGCCAATTTGAGATCAGCATTCTTAAGAATTACAGCCCGGTTCAAGTCTCCAATGGAAGGAAGTGCCGTGTGCCATGCAGCTCAATCAAGCAAACATCGCCCTGACATCTAACCATTGGTTAATAATAGCACCGGATCACAGTCAATTTATTCAGCCGCCGAGTGCCTTTATGCCTTTTCAGCAAGAATTTATGGGTTAAGGTCGTGGTTGATGGCTCTTCTAAGAATGCCCATTTCAAAGAAGAATGATGTTTTGAATTGATCTGAATGCTACAGTAGTGTGGGTGTGTGTGCGTGCGTGCGTGCGTGCCTGACTGAGTGAGTGAGTGAGTGAATAGGGAAATAGGGTCGACACTCTGGAGGCTACACCCATCACCCTAGCTGCAGTGAGTCTCAGTGATGGTTGTCAAGTCGTTCCTTAACCTTGGTACAATGATTACCAGGGGTTCTGTGGGAGCCGCTCGCGACGCAAAAGCCTGAACCGCCATTATGTTTTTAATAATGAAGTCGCGATCCCATCCAGCAATCCATGGGGGTGGATTACACCGCAAACCCCAGAAATCCATGCAAAATGGCAATGTTCTTTTTTTTTTTTAAACATTCGGGTTCTAGTGCCATCTTTAAATCAAAGTTTGCCTTCTTCTGATCGACTGATTTGTTTTATTTTCCCTTGTTTTTTCATCCGAGGGCGCTGTTCTTTTTTGTGAATGTTCATCATATCGACCGTCGAGTGTCCGCAACTGCATTATCAAATCCGCTGCAGCCGCCTTTCACGCCTTGCCGGGAAAGGCGGACCCCGCCACCAACAATCGTATCAGAATTATAGAAGAGCGACGTACATAACTCAAATACTGTACATTGACTGGCTGTTTGTTATAAAGTGGCAGCTAAACAAAGTGTCAAACATGGGATCTTTCGACAAAAAACGGATTGCCACTTCAAAGACGCTGTTTTTGCTCAGGCAGGAAAGGAACGGAAACCCATTTTTTCCCCCTCACAAACAGGCGAGCACACCCCTCCCTGACCCAAATTTGCTTGTGCAGGATCTGTGTCAACGCCGCCGGCCTGCGGGCTGTTTGTCGGTGTGAGTGTTTTTGCCTACACATTTTGTCCCTAAATTACACCTTTCCCCTTAATCATATGGTCTAGAGAAATATCAACTCCCAGTTGACAGCTGACTGGGCTGTTTATCTTCCAAGTGTCAACCCCGAGGGCCTCCCCCGTCCTGCGCTCATTTACCACGGCCGGGATTGACAGCAGCACTCTGGGCGTTCCTCTGCTCCCCGACAGTGTTTTTGCGAGCAATTGTAGTTTTTCTACGAATTATATAACTGTGCTATCAAAATTCAAGCCATCAACTGGAATCATCTCAGTGGGCCCCCCCCCAAAACTTCTTGCGCTGGCCCTCCAGCGAATACAGGGTTTGGGCCTCGGCTGGTCGCCCATTATCTCAGATGCAACTCTTCTGCGTTTGCGCTGTCAAACACAAAAGAAAGACTCCGTAAAGGATCCAAGTTGGGGGGTTTTATTCGTTTTGGGTTTTTTTATAGCTGTATTTCTCTCAGGCTAAACGCATCCGACCTGTGTTGAGAGTTGGTTACGCAGAAGAGAGGAGAATGGACATCTTTTATTAAAAGGATGTGGGTAGAGTAGTGTAGAGCGAAGCGTTGCCTCCACCCAGGCTGTCTGGGTTTATGTGCCTCATGTCACGCTGCTCTGAGCCGCTTTATGACTCCATGGCCCTGAAATAGAGGTTTACATCAGCAGAGACCTCCCTCTCCCACTAAACCATCACACAGACAGTCATTTAGTTATGATTGCTGGGAGCCCCATGATCAATTTGTGTGTCGTGGCCTAAGTGACACGTGGGCTGCGGGGGCGGAAGTGCGTTTGTGTGTTTCTGTGTGTGTGTGTGTGTGTGTGTGTGTGTGTGTGTGTGTGTGTGTGTGTGTGTGTGTGTGTGTGTTTGATATTAAATAAGAAAAACTGCTCTCAATTACATTTTTCTATCTCTTTCTCTTTCTTTTGTGTTTCTCCCTCTCTCTCCCTCGCCCTCCCCCTCTCAGGATAATTTCCCTGCTGGGAATCCAGAGCGCCTCCAGGACCTGAAGTCCACCGTTGATTTGCTGACCAGCATCACCTTCTTTAGGATGAAGGTGTGTGTGTGTGTGTGTGTGTGTGTGTGTGTGTGTGTGTGTGTGTGTGTGTGTGTGTGTGTGTGTGTGTGTGTGGGTGTGTATGTGTGTGTGTGTGTGTGTGTGTGTGTGTGTGTGTGTGTGTGTGCATGCTTTAATGCAGATAAAGGATGCAAGGGAGTATCACACAACTCCCTATTGACCACCCCACATAGCGACCCCTATGGACTGTAGGTAGTTATCTCTGTGTAGTGAATATAAAAATAAAAAAAAGGTAAGCGATAAAACTGAATCCATTTGAAAAAACAATTATGCACAACAACATTTTAATACCCACATATTCTCCGTTCTCCGTGTAAATGATATATGCGTTTTTATTTCACCCCCGAGTCGGTGATGCTAACACTCTCCTCTGTCAAGATGTTAAAATTGCGTTTAGATTCATTCTAAGTGCTTGGCTTTTAATTAAAATCAAACAAAAAAAAACAAAAAACCTTAAGTGATTCCTTTCATTAAGAAACAGAGGTAGTTCTGTTTTTATTACGAATTCACGGACACGATCGAATGAACAAAAGCTTTTTACTGACTGTTCGTATATTGACCTTGTATTTTACTCCATAATGAGATTGTTTACACGTGGTACTGATTGCTCCATCTTCCTCACAAAATCCAAAATATTCTCACCGAGGATTTATGGTTGTGTGAAGCCCTCGCTGTTCTCATTGTTGTTGTTTTCCATGCTGGCCACCATCCACCCCGCTTGCGTTTGGTTCGGACAGAACAGATGAGGGGGGATCTGAGGCGTGGCTGGAAACGATGGTCGGAAGGCTGGAAGCGGGCGGGGCCAGGCCAGCTCGGCTCTTCCTGTAGGCGGGATAGGCGGCCGCCACCCCGAGGCGCGATAAGGAGAGGGAGCAATGGGGGCACATTCTGCGCACCTGTCTCCCTCTCCGACGGGACAGACGATGGGCGCGCTAGAGATGGAAGATGTGGGTATGGGACAAATGCAATAACAAAAAAAAAAAAAGACTACTCGACTCGAAGAATCTCAGTCAACTGAGGGGTTTATTACCGATGAGTCGACTTGTTGACATTCAGGGGACAGCCCTATTATTTTTTATTTACGTTTCCATATTGAACGAAACAAAAAAAGTCACACATGGCAGCTTAGGCCCCCCCTCCTTCCGTGCTTTCCATGAAGACGTTTCTGACTTTTTTCTTCCCCCAGCTCGCCGGATCAGCAACCTCTCTGCGTTCCGGCAGCTCCTGATTTTACAAATTAAGCACTGCCGCGGGTTCATGTTGCGGCTCCACTTCCGCAACGAGATACTCACATTTCCACGCCTGCTTCACCTCTCGGATCCCACTCGTGTGAGTCATGTGAATCACAGACTCGCGTACCGTTCAGTGAGGCAGGATATATTTTTCATTCAAATGTATTTTTTAGTCTCTTTTTTCCTCCGGCGAGGAAATAGAGTGATGGCGTCGAGGAGGTCATGTCCAGACTGCGGACACCGCCTCGGTCCTGCACCGCGCGCCTGGGTTGGCACCACGGCCAGGCGGCGCTCCTGGAAGACGCCATGGAGTGCCCGGCCTGCACTCAGCTCTCCCTGAACACAGTCAGGAGGTGGGCTGGCTCAAGGAGGACGCCGACGGATGAGCGATGCTGGAGGACGAGCCCCCTCCCCCAGCTAGCACTAGCGCAGGAGCTGGTCCCCTTCACGCCCCCACTCCTAGTGCGAGGAGGAGTGGTGGAGGAATCCTGAGTTACATCCTGAAGGAACCGCAGTGGGGGATATGCTTCAGGGTCCAGCCTCCGGCCAAGCCCCAGCCCTTTCGTCGGCCCCCCAAGGCTGCTGGAGGTTTCTCAGTTTGCGGAAAAAAAGTTGGACCTCCCCATCGCGGCAGTCCTGGACACAGCTGTGTCCATGCTGAACGGGCAATTTTCAGAGGCAGTAGATGTGCAGCGGAGGTGAAGCCGCACTTGAAGGGGACTTCAGTCCGCGTCCGCTTATTTCTCCCCAGAGCTCCCAGAGGCAGCGGAAGCCCAGAACGCGTTCTGCCCCACCAGCCAAGCGCAGGAGCAGCAGCGGCAGCCACGCCCCCAGGACCGCTTCTGGTCCCGTGTGAAGCCGAAGCAGAGCCCCGTCGCCACGGCGAGCACATGAACCTCGGAGGAAACAGGGGCAGGATGACTGTCCCATCCCTCCGAAGCGTTCCTTTCGCCACGTAACAGAAAGCGGCCGGAAAGCACACGTTTACCGTAAAAAAACACACCCAGACCAATTGCCCGCCTAGGTGCCCTTATGGCTATTCCATAAATCACATGCCCATTCCCCACCGTAGGAGTGCAGCAGGCTCCTGTTATAAACGCTGGCCTGACATGCACAAACCCCCACAGAACCACAAAGCACTGTTTGAACCCAATCACAGATTCAACAATAAAATGCAGAACGGAGGTGCAAAACTCATAAACCCCGGTACAACAAGCTGATGGATCCGGAAACGGTCACCGAGGGCTCCATCATGGCTCCATCACCCAGTTCACCCGTCCCCCCGCCCACTTCAGGGGAAAGATCCAATCGGTGATCCCAGACGGTCAAGCAGAGGTTCTCGTGAGAGAAATAAATTCTCTGCCGGAAAAGGGAGCAATACAGAGCATCCTGGGTAGAGTGGGAGACGCTATAACGCTAGGACGCTATAACGATACTTGGGCCCGATCCTGGACCTGTGGATGTTGTACAAGCATCTGACTAAAATTAAATTCCTGATGCTTACCACAAATCAATTGGTGTGATTTATTCAACCAAACAATGGGTTTGTGAAATTAGATCTGAAAGACGCATACTTTCACATCTCCATTTATCCAAGGTACAGGAAGTAACTATTTTCTACCTTTCAGGGGAGAGCCTACGAGTCTGTTGTGCTCCTGTTCATCTCCAGCCCCACCAACGGGTCTTCACGAAATGTGTGGAAGCAGGGTTAGCACTGCTATGCCAGCAGGGGCTCAAAGTGTACAAGTGTACCTGGACAACTGTCTTGTCTGCAGCGACGAGCGATATATATATATACACAGTATATACTATATATTATTATAAGATATATATTTTACATATATTTCCATGATGGTCCACCTATCCCCAGTCAGGGCTCAGGCCATCAATTCACGTGCGTCACAGTTCAGACCCGCACTGTCAGTGACATCACTTTTGTGTCTAAAAAACTACTGGGCATGATGGTGTCAGCGCCACTGCTCCTCGACATGCTGCGAGCCAGGGCGTTCCAAGGGTGGTAGGCGACCAAGCATTTCCACCCAGTGAAGGACAAGCACCACAGGGGGACAGTGTCACCGAGGTGCAAGACAGTGTTGTCAGAGTGGAGAAGTGCATGGTTCCTTTATGTGGGATCCGCACCGGGGAGCATTTTGTATCACTCCCCTATCCCACTGATGCATCCACCACAGGGTGGGGAGCCATCGACAATGGCCCAACAGCCAATGGGCGGTGGACGATAACACAGGTGAAGCGGCACATAAACATGTCAGAGCTGCACACTGTGCTATTAGTTCTTCAGCACTTCCTGCCAGCCCTCAAGACAGCACGTCAGCAATAGCATACATCAATCGCCAAGGCGGGGTCCAGTCCCTCCCGTGTCAGATGGCAAACCATTACTGCTGTAGGGAGAGCAGAACCCCCCCTTTTCTCTTGGCAGTCCACATCCCTGGCTCCCTCAACCATGGGGCAGACCTATTGTCCAGGGAGAACCCCCGGGCAGCAGACTGGCGGTTTTGCCCCCAGGTGGTGGTGGAGAACTGGAGGCAGTTCAGCAGGGCAAAAGTGGACCTGTTTGTATTGCGAGAGACAACACAGTTCCCGTTATGATTCTCCCTAGGGTGGGGACTAGCCACCGTTGGGGACTTTGGTCTAAAGCACCCCTCTACGCTTTCCCCCTGTGGCACTCAGTCGGTCATCCGGTGCTTGACAGGGTGCGGGAGGACAACCTGGTATGGCCCCTAATTGGCCCAGCTGTAACCGCAGTAAGTGTCGCCGGAGGTGGAGCTCCCACGAAGGACCCACCCTCATGTCGCACAGATTGGCGAACCGCCAACTGTGACGTGCCAGGGGACCCTCCGCGCTGCCAGTACTTACTGAGATGGCCATATTTTTGCCCAGTGGGGATACGCCCCCGCCAACTGCTGGAAAGGGGCTGCTGCTCCTACAAGTCATGCCCTGTTCCTCCGTGCCCTGTCCCCGTTCCTCCAAATAAAACAACTAAAAATACACGGATTTTAGTTGCTTTATTTGGAGGAATGGGGTATGACAATCGGGGTACACAGAGAGACGTGTTCCCGTCCATGTTGTCGGCACGGATGACTCACGCATATAAAAATATATTTATGATTCCCCTTATTAATAATTCCTCATTGAAATGTTATCCATGTGCATTTTGTTAGCTTGTATCTGGTTTATCCTATTATTGTAATTCACACTGACTGAAAAAACAAACAAACAAAACCAAAAACTGCTCGACTTGAAGAATCTCATTCAACTGATGGGTTTCCAACTGATGATTCGAATTGTTGACTTTCAGGGGTCAGCCCTACATGCTTCCTAACACTTCTTTCACCCCGGAGGTCATTACCACTCAGGACTTTAAGCATGGGAGCCCGTTGTTTGTTTGCTTAGTTGTCCAACCAAGGGTAAGGCCCTGTCCAAGGAGCGGTTGGCTCATTAGCTGGTGGAAGCCATAGACTTGGCCTCTAGGATGGAGCCTGTCATTAGAGGCCCCTAAGGGCCTGTGCGCACACTCCACCAGGGGAGTTTCTTCCTCTTGGGCCCTCTTAAGGGGGCACAGGTGCGGGATATATGTCGGGCAGCGTCTTCAAGCTCGCCTCATACATTTGTGTGTTTTCACATGTTGGACGTTAATTGGTCTGCTCTGCCCATTTTTCCCCACACGTCCACTGACATGTCTGGGAGCGACACTCCAGTGGGGGGTACGTTATTACGTGAACCTCCCTATGTGATCACCATACTATGGTATGGATGGTATGGCCCCATGAGTAATAGGTCGTAGTCTATGGGATAGGGAATGTTTGGGTTGCATAGGCAACCACGGTTCCCTGAGTAGAGGACCAGGTGCATTACTGATCTGGTGCCTCCTCGGTCATGTTTATTATGTTTGAGGCTGTGCTTTGGGATTTCATTTCATTGAGGTTTAATTTCTATTTTGCAATAAAATAACAATCTTAACCCACATTCTCGCACGGCACTGATTGCCCTTTGAGTCAATATGGAATCGATCAGTCGGAGCTGGATCGATGCATCTTTACACCCCTAATAATCACAGGCACACCACATCAGCATCAAAGTGCTTTAGAGCAAGACATGGAGCTTGTACCTACTCACGGGCTGCTCTGATTTATAATTTAACATCAACGCAGCGAGTGGTCGTCCATTTGATACGTCTGATCGACAGGATGCACCAGCCACAGAAGTCTCCCACTATGTGAGACGGACATGAGAAGATGTACGGCTGTTTTCCCTCATGGTCAATACCGGCCATGTCCGACCACAATACTGAACATGAAATCAAGATTGACTTCGAGATCTTTTCATTTAAGGGGGGGGGGGTCAATTCATGCCACTAAACTATGAGAGTGGCCTCGTTCAACAGCACTGGACTAGAAAGAATATGGGCATTGATTCCTTTATACCCACATCAATGAAAGTAATCATTTGTCAACACTCGTTCCCCTCGATTCCTACACTGGGAGTTGTGTGCAAGGATCTGCCGATATGAATCGGTTTGTGGTTGCGTGTGGGATTTCATACATTTTGCACATTTTCATCTGTCAACGGTGAAATCGCAAGACAAAATTCCACCATTACCGTTCGAATGCTATCTTCAATGTTGTAATAATATTCGTACCAAAAAGGTAGTACCCTGGACTTGGCACGTTTATTCACATATTTGTTCGAGTGTGAACGAAATGCACTCAAATGGAAGACAAAAATGATCAGAAGGGATGTAATACTGGATTTAGAAACAACGATCATGAAAATAAGAATTCAGCTGAAGATTCGGGTGATGTGCAGGTAAACACTACATAAAGGTGACATGTTCGCTCTCTGCTCCCTCCATGGCCATTTGCTTTCCCCCTCTTGCTTTGCTAGTTGTCATGCCTGCACGAGAGTATCTTTCCTCGGGCAGGAACTGCGGTACGGGACTGGAGCTCTGAGCTGGAACTAAGATGGCAGTTGTGAGCAAGGATTAAAAAGCATCAGTCTGGGTTGCCAAAGCCTTCGCTCAACGCATTTTTTACACACTGAGCAGCACCGTATACAACCACATACATCATACTCTATAGGATGCACACGTAAAGCCTGCCTGTGCACATATCAGATATTGTGTACATATTAAATGCATGTCAATTCTTTGTCATGTGTTTTGAAATGTGTGTAATGTCATTATTGTACAATTACCAGCTCAGGGTTTTTGATGGCGGAAATTATATAGACATTGAGGAGGAAATGCATTTGAAGTGCAGTGTTTTATTACATTGTTCTACAACTTGCCATGCGATATTTTAACCAGAGTGCAACACAGCACCATTCATACGTATGTTTTATGAATCTGGAGTAGGATATTCAAAGTCTTACTCCAGGTGCCAAGTCCTTTCCTTTGGGCTATACCGTTTATTACAGTGATTCCGTTTTTATGAGTGTATGCTTTTGGTCACTTATGTGCTGGTGCGCGCGTCTGTGTGTGTGTGTGTGTGTGTGTGTGTGTGTGTGTGTGTGTGTGTGTGTGTGTGTGTGTGTGTGTGTGTGTGTGTGTGTGTGCGTGTGTGTGTGTGTGTGTGTGTGTGTGTGGTTTCTAGGTCCAAGAGCTGCAGAGTCCACCCAGGGCCAGCATGGTGGTGAAGGACTGCGTGAGAGCTTGTCTCGACTCCACGTACAAATACATCTTTGACAACTGTCACGAGCTGTACAACCAACTGCTGGACCAGGTAAACTGCTGAACCCGTTCGTCACCATCAGCGCCTCGTAAGACACGGGGACTTTCTTCAAACAAACACAATGTCTTTTTTATGACGAATCGAATTGAAAATTGTATTCGCGTCATGGTTCATCCGTTTAACGCGGGTTGGAATTGTGTCAAATCTGTTTGAAGCAGAGGTATATTTCCCACTCAATGTGAGGAGTGAGTTTTGCTTCGGAACTGTATGAAATATATTACATATCGGATTGTCTAATTTGGACGGAGCACCAAATGGAGAGCTTTTTGTTTATGTCTGTTGGCCTGATTCAAAGAGTAATTTGGACCCCGGCTTTGAGCCCCACTCCACCCACTGCAACCCATCCATCAGCAGAGGGCGAGCCCCGCTTACTATGTGTAACGCCGATTTGATCAAGTTTGTAAAGAAATGTTAATGTTACGACCGTGATTGATGTGCTCGTAGCTGTTTAACGAGAGACCGCACAGCGTGGAAGTGGGAGCACAGGTCATTTTCTTTCTTTGACTGAGGGATAATTGCCAATTCTAGTGCGCTGCAGCAAAGTTGACACAGCGGGACGAACCAATCATCAAAGTCAAACTCTCCCGTGTCAGAGTCTGCGGTCACATTTGTTTTCCCGAGCAAATCTCAGTATTTCCATGTGCCCGCTCAGGCTCGTTCATCTGCGTAAAATAAACCGGCAACAGGTGGCGGCGGCTGATTACTCACCGCTTCCTTCCTTCCATCCTTTTTTCTTCCCGGAGGAGGAGGCGGAGAGCGTCCTCCCCACCGCGGGTCATAATGCCGTTTTTTGGGGAGGGGTTGTAATGAGGGGCGCGTCGCTCCAAAGTTGCATGATAAAGCTCTTTTTGTTTAAACAGCCTGAGGGGTTGTAAGTAATTACCCAAAAAGGAGAGATAGATACTTTGGCTAATTACATCTCCGTCCAGAGCAGTTACCCGGCAGACAGCCTCTCCATCACCATGCGCGCTGCCGCGGAAGGTCAAGACGTCATACCCTCCAACCCCGCGCACACACACACGCGCACACACACACACACTCACACACACGCACGCACACACACCCTTTCCCCACCACCATTGTGGCTCACGATTGCTTTCTTCTTCTTAAGCACGGTAGCCTTTGATGTGTGTATTGCGTTTGACTTCTCGGATTCACCGCGCTACACCACGGACTCACCGTGCGGCCAAAGCCGGCGGCGGCGTGTACAACATGACAGCGAAGCTCTCAAAATCTTAGCCTGGCTAAGAGGGGGGGGGGGACTCACAGGAAAATATACAGCTTAATGTTACTCTAAAATCCAGGCAAAAAAAGCGAATTGGCCATTACTGGTGGAATCTGAGGAATATTTTACATTTCAGAGACGAGGGAACTCTTGGACATGCCGAGAATTGATGAGAAGCTGATTAAGCTCTAATCCTCATTTCTCCAACGCAGGGAATCCAAGTGATGAACGATAAACATAATGCAGCCGCTGCTCTGAGGAGCCATGCCGAGCAATGTTGTCCCCCTCCCTCCTCCTCCTCCACCTCCCTCCTCCTCCACCTCCCTCCTCCTCCTCCCCCATGTTGGAGCTGGTGGGACTCTACATGGAGCGCTGGGCTCAGCTGCAGGTTTGGAGCCCACGAGTGTGTTGTTGAGTGTAAAGAGACGCCCGGCAACTTAATCACCTCTAACAATGTGTTGGCGTCCACAGGAGAGGAATGGAGATGAGCAGCGGCGCTGCAGCGGGACACAACCAGCATCTTATTTATATAGGGATGACACAACCTTCACTGTCCTTCAACACACACAGACACACACACACACACACACACACACACACACACACACACACACCCACGCACACTCACATGCACACGCGCACACACACACACACACACACACACACACACACACACACACACACACACACATATCGTATATGTATGTATGTATGTATGTATGCATAAATACAGATAGCATACGCCCTCCTGCATACTAGTCATAGAAAGACACAAACACCCACACACATACATACTGTGTGCACACACACTCTCACACACACACACACACACACACACACACACACACACACACACACACACACACACACACACACACATACACACACACACACACACACATACTATATCTATGTACGTATGTAGGCATACTGTGTAAACAGACAGCGAACGCCCAGTCACATACTAGTCATACACACACACACACACACACACACACACACACACACACACACACACACACACACACACACACACACACACACACACACACACATACTGTGCACACACACGTAGAGCCGACATGACCAATGCACACTGACACAGTCAGATACACTCATACAAGTAACCATCCAAAGACACACGCCACACTCACACAAACACACTCACACACACACACACATACACACACACACACACACACACACACACACACACACACACACACATTTAAGTGGCTGGTATTTTGCATAGCCTCCTGCACCTCCTGCTGAGACAATTTTTCCATTATTCATACTTCATTTTCACAGCCTGAAGTCCACGGCTACAAAGTATTCCTTGCAAGGATTCCAGGAGCGATTATCTCCGCGGTGTGTTCACCACAGTCCCAGCATCACTCTCTACTTGTTTTGTTTTTTAATTATGGGATCGGATCCAAATGGCTTCCAGGCCTGCTTTTGGCTAGCTGTTACAGTAGATATATGAGCATTTGGTGAATTGTATTACTGATAACTTTCCATCTTAATCATCTTAACACTATACTACATTCCAACACATTGCTTCCACAGCTAAAACCCTCTGATTATTACAATCATTGTTGAATTCAATGTTAAAATTCATGATCAAATATGAATTAAAATAACAAGAAATTAAAATTGCACTTCACAATCCACAGTGACCATCATGAAATTGCATTACAATTGACGGTTGTCATAAAAATAATTGCGATTAACAATTTAATTGCCATAACTGCAATAGGTAAACATGCAATAATACATGTCTACCAATATCAATAGAGCCATTTATTGGCACTCAAGATAGAAAATAGAAAATAGAAAAATAGAAAAATGGGAAGACTGTTCATTTGCCGCAACTCACTTTATTCACATTCACTATTTATTGCAACATTTCTAACATGGCCTTCCTGTTCCCCTTACATTTGGATGTAAACACATGGTTCTAGAATCTCGCAATATCGCAATCTCAAACAGTTGCAATCGGGCGTTTATGTAATAACAGCCACTGAAGGTCTGAACACTGAAGGTCCATGGGCAGCGGCGTGTTGTTACGGCTCAACCTTTCAACTCAGAATCCAAACAATACGACCTTAAAGTTGGAGGATTCCGCGGTGAATGGAGTCACTGTGCAGCTGCAGCCATGGCGGGGTGCGCCGGTCCCCAGGCATTGAATTATCTCGTCTCTCCCGCCGCGTCACATCCATGACACTCTGTTTGCTGCTGCGTGACGCGCCTCGCTGCGTAATCGCCAAAACATAAATCCATCGCACTGGCTGTATGGTGTGCCCGCTTGTTTTCCCCAAGTTCTTTGAATTGATTACATTCTAAAGCCATTGTTGAGGATAAATTGCCTCGTGTGCCGCTCCCATTTTCCCCAGCCGACCCTCCCACCTCCCTTCCCTCCCGACGTCTCCACTCCGCTGCACCAAAATCATTACGCCCAAAGTTGTTAAATAATTCAACTCAAATTATTCAATACAAGATAGGGACATGCTTCATTTTGCCACCATTCTCTATTAATCAGAAATACATTCGGCACCTTTCAGTCGCAACACGGCCCGGCAGAGCGTGCACCCGGTGTACTCTGTGATGAGAGCGAATGCGTCTCCACAGGCCACTGTGCGGTACGAGAACACGCTTGGCCATTTATAGAGGTGTTGACGTAAACAGGTGTGTGTGTGTGTGTGTGTGTGTGTGTGTGTGTGTGTGTGTGTGTGTGTGTGTGTGTGTGTGTGTGTGTGAGTGTGTGCGTGTGTGTGTGTGCGTGCCTGCGTGCGTATGTGTGTGTGTGCATCTGTGAGTGTGTGGTTGCGTCCGTGCACGCATGCGTGTGTGTCTGTGTGTGTGTAGGTATTCTGTGTCTTTTATGCAGTGTTGGAATCTCCCGGTTGCTTTGTGTGGCCTCGTGGACACTCGGAGAGGCTCTTCCTTGGGTGTGATCTTGGCCTTGCTATCTTTTGTTATTCATTACTCTCCCCCTCTGCGATGCCTTCCTCGGCGGCTGCGACACTACACTCGCGATGACAGGCGCTCAGCCTGTCGTTACCCGGTGTGGGATGAACAGATGGCAGGCGGAAGACAATTAGTGTTTCACAAAAATCCCTGTTCGCTGCAAGACGGCGGTGAGATTTCTGTCACGGTTTTGGATAGCGCCGCTGCCGTTATTTCGAATGAAGATGAATAATCATCTTTTTTTTTTTTCTTTTATTAATGGGACATGGTGTGGCTGTTGTGTGTTTTATGCAAAGTCCCAAATTCTGGCGTCAGAGGAAAGCGTTTGGACAATGTGTTGAAAGGGGTGATGTTTGCTTTTTATACTGATTTGACAGCCATGAATCTTGGTGCCCTGGGTACAGTTTCACCCGAGATAAGATTAATAAAACATGGCATTCAGTCGTTTCATTCAACAGGATTTTTAAACTTGGTATTCAATTTTATTTTTTTTGGCAAGCAGCGTCCCTTGTCCCTCGTTATTAATTCAACACAAAAGAAATAATTTTTCTCCGATATATATAAAATATAGAATATATATAAAAAGGCAATGAAGACCCCTGGGGGTCCCCGGGGGCCACATGTTGAGAACCGCTGGCCTAGTGCAGCATCCCCCTAACCCTATTTTATCTTTTTTCCTTTCCACATTCATACATTTGGTCCTTTCCCTGTCTCACTTTGTCTCCCCCTGGTCTTCAAATCAACTTATTTTTCTACTCATAGAAAATTGCATTTCCTTCCTCCTATACTCTATCTGCTTCTGTAACCTCCACATTTTCCTGACAGTATCCATTTTTCTCTACCTGTTATTATTGTGTTTCTCCCCCAGGCAAGAAAGCAGGATATCCCCCGTGAGGAGCAGGGTCCCTCCATAAAGAATCTGGACTTCTGGCCAAAGCTAATAACCCTCATGGTTACGGTGATCGACGAGGACCGCACCGCCTACACGCCTGTCATTAACCAGTGGGTATCCATTTATTAATCAGATTAATCAGCATCATGTGGATTCAGCGCGTTCAGCACATTCAGAGCGTTGGCATGCACATTAATATTCCAGACAGGGTGTTGTCTGCCGTCTGCCTACTCGATTTGAGCTGCAATGGAAAGAATCTTTCCTGATTAATTAACTTGCGGTGGCTATTTTGATGTGCTCTCCCAAAAAAACCCCCAAAAAACGGTAATTGAGAAGGGAGAGCCGTCCGACTATAATCGACAGCCGCCATAACTCTGATATGATCTTGATGATTATATGATCCCCAAATGAACCGTGCTATGGTGTTTATTATCTGCAAGTTCAGAATCAGAATCATGGTGGGTTAGTGTCCTACGCTGGTTAGAGTCTGAAGAAAGGAGTTTGTTCCCATCTTTCTAACACAAAGCAGTTAAATATTGGATAAACAGTATACCTTTCATCCTCATTTCTATTTGTTCAACAAGGTGTAACCTATTTGTGACACGAACGGAATTAAGTTAAGCACGACTGTCGGGGCAGGAGTGTCTCGTGCCAAAACCTGTTAGGACGTGCTGGCTGTTGCTCGTGCTGTTTTCAAATTCCGACCTAATTTGCTTGGGTATTTACTGGGATTAGGACCGAAGGATATGGATGATTTTCTTTTATCCAAATATTTGCATGTTCACGGCATTAGTAAGATTCACAGAGAATTACAGAATGGTAGAATGTTATTCCCGATTGGACTTATTACAGGCTAATTCAATTATGCAAAAGGCTGCAGTTTTTTAGGTGCCTTTTTTGGTCGAAATATTAATCTGAATTAATGGTCATGAAAAAATAATGAAAAATCTCAAATAGCCTGCCCAACATTTGGCTTCTGAATTCAGAAGCAGGGTGTGCAGCGGCACGTGCCTTGCCTGGGTCCAGGCCTTTGACTCCGCCCACTCCACCGCCCTGACTGACTCTTCTGGTTCGGCATCATGGCATGAAACAGCGGTTTCTCGCTTGAAACAACAATCTGTCCAGTGAGCGCCGCGGTGGGACTGACGGTTAGCCAATCGGCGCCACGGAGAGGGGCTAACGCCGTAAGTCAAGCTGTGCGCCGCCCGGAAGCACGGAGGAGTAATGACACCAATGGCGACTGACAAGATGGACGCCGCTATCGAGGCTGTTCTAAATCGATTAAAAGTACAAATTACTTTGAAATCCGAACAGCACTCGACTTTACTTTTTTCGTTTTATTTCACTGTATGTTGGCATTGCCACGGATCAGCGTCCACTTAAAATGATGGTCTCTAGCGTTTACCTACCAAAATGGGTTAGAGCGGAGGCAATGTCAGACTGAAGATGGAAACGGAGTAAAACGACTTGACAATTCTGTGCGATAACAGGCAAGCACGTGGCAGCTGCAACACAGCCGGCGGCGTCCCGAAAAGCAAAAAAAAAATGTCTGCGAGACGAGGTCCGGATACGGATGAACAAAAAATAATAACTTTGTCTGGTCCTTAATTATGTAACAGTGCAGTGAGTTTGTCTATAAAGAGTTTGGGAGGAGGGGAGTCCTGAGGTGTTTTTCATCTGGGAGAGGATGCGCGAGTCCTGCTCCCTGCAGTCGGTGACGAAAATCAAACACAACTCGTGACCCGAGGAAACATTACCTGAAAGATTTGAGACTCGAAAGAATTAACAAGAAGCGTTTTTTTTCTCTCTCTCTCTCTCTCTCTCTACCTCCCTCTCCCTCTCTCTCTCTCTCTCTGCCTATGGTTATTGTTACTTCTCTTGTTGATTTACGATGCTTATTAAGCCTTTGTTTATGCCCAGAGCTCTTCCTCCTTCACTCTCTACTTCCACGTTCGCCTGGTCAAGCTCCGGAGTACCGGTGGATCTGTCATGTCTGTCTGGGCCCCCGAAAGGCCCACGAGTCGTCTTGTTTCCCCTGAATAATGGGCGCCGTAGCGAGCGGAACATGTTAGATTGTTTATTTTCCTTCGGCAGCTCCGTTGCCGGGGATGCGCAGGGCTCTGACCTTGAAATTCTCTTGCCGCGGGCTTTAAAATGTCTGTAGACGGAGTGATTGAATTTCTGAAATGGAGGGTGCAGTCAGATGTCTTCGAGCGCAAACTTAAAAACCCTGAAGGATAACACAATAAAGCTCAAGGGCTTATTGTTTTCTGGCAACAAAACTGGCCATTATTAACCTCATCAGCATGTACGGCAGGTTGTGCCAAAATAACAAAAGCACATGGAACAAGACGGTGGAGGGAGGCAGACACAGATTGTGGTAGACGGTGATAGAAGCACCCTTCTTCTGTCCGGCTGAGGAATTATATCACCTTCCCGTGCTGCCGCTGGAAGAGAAGTAGGAGACAATATGTCTCAAAAGGGGAGAGAAGATAAGACTTCTCTGTTTTCGTTGTGGAAACAGATTATTTTCCACCACTGGAACCTAAAAGACAAGTGTGCCAGCGTGCGTGTACGTGCATGTGCATCGGGCGGGCGGGGCCTCCCGGCCGAGCTGATGATTACCGTCAGACGAATGTCGTCGAGAGAATACGGCTGGCGCTGGGAGCAGTTCCAGGTTGAATGACCCCCAGCCAAGTCACAGTCCCTCCATTTATAAAAGTCCCCCTATCACCTTCTGAACACAGGGATAATTAAATGCACATTTGAGGTTTGACTGGAAATCCATAAACATTCAAAATAGCAATTTACTCTTCAAATGGGTTGCCACCCTCTTGGACATAGCTATCTTTCTTTTCTGCCCATTCGCTGTGTTACGCTCACTTACACTGCCCCCCGGTTCTCAGTGCCCTGCCGTGACCCCATTCCGCCCCCAAATACATACATTTATTGGAAACGAGGTGGGGATCATTGGATCATCCGATCCGCAGGGCTCATCTTCTCGTGCATCTGTTAACACATTCGGGAGAGAATCAGCGCGGCGGCACCATCAGGCTGCTCGGCCGGGCGTGATATTATGCGGAAATGAGTCTGATTGGAATCCCTTTTTCGATTTTCGCTAGGTTTCCGCAGGAGCTGAATATGGGCAAAGTCAGCGCTGAGATCATGTGGAACCTCTTCGCCCTGGACATGAAGTACGCCATGGAAGGTCAGTGTGCCCTGCTGGTCAGGCTGCCATATGCTGGCCTGCGTCCACGGGTGCGTGTGTTGGTCGCTTGCGTGCTTGTGTCAGGGGGTCAGCGAACGGTGGCAGGAGTGTAGGGAGACAATCCCCGGCCGCAGAGGTCACGAGCTGAATCCCCAGAAGAGCCATGCGTCCTTGAGCAACACTCAGGACCTCTCTCTGCTCCTAAGCGCAAGCCGCTGTGTGTGTGAACAGCTTGTGTAAAGCAAAATCCTTCTCAAAAACGGACTGCATTTAAAGTCTATAGTTGTAGAGTGGCAAGGAA
>NC_137190.1:11909468-11911968 GCF_960531495.2 Zeus faber | reverse complement strand
TCTCTTCTTGGGATGTCAGATCAGCACATCACCCACAGCCCACAGGGGCTCACGCCACAGGGATGTGGGAGCAACAACATGGCTGCCAACAAAGTTCCTCAAAGGAGGAACTTTGCAAAAAAATGACCGCTCGTTTCATTATGTTATTCACCGTCTTTTGTCCAAATCGACTTACAAAAAGTACATTTTGTCAGGAGTATGAAACCGACTGTGTATCAGACACAGCTTAAGCTTGTATGGATATAAGTAACGTGGGTAGAACTAGATAATTGGAGAGGAGCAAGTGGTTTGCCGAGGAGGCAAAATAGATTTTAAATGGCCATTACGCCGCGTGTGGCACACAAAGCACGCAATGGAAATCATATAAAGCCGTTTACGGTGAAGACTGTGCAACAACAATGCACGCGGCAGCTGCAGACGCTCACAATCGCAGATGCTTGTGTGATAGCTTCCTGTTGTGTGGAATACATAATGCAGGGAGCATGAAAAGATAGACTGACGATAGGAAGGCGGTGGCGCTGAAAGATGGGAAGGGGGAGGGTTGAATGAAAGCAAGCAAAGAGGAAACGGTAGTGTAATTTGGTGCTGGGTTAATCCATCCTTCCTCCAAGCTTGAGTTTTTTGTTTCGCTCCCTTACGAGAATGGATGCCTGAGCAGCGGCGGCAGCAGGAAGAGGGGGAAGAGGAGGGCAGGGGCGCGTGTCTTGTATCCGTGCACATGGTGTGCCCTGCAGGCGTGCAGGCGGTGGAGCAAAAGGAGCCGCGATCCAACATCAATAGCCTGATGAACGCTATTTAGCCCCAGATGGAGAATTTAGATGAGATTGCATTGCATTACACAAAATTAACTTTACCTATCGCCGCGGGGACATTGGGTTAATTTGCGGTTGTATACTAGGTGTAGGTTGTACGCCTCAGCTGTGAAGAATTTGAGGTTATAGTGTCGGGAGTATAGGAATGGCCGGGTAGACAGCGGGACATTAAGTACGTCTGCATGGGATCCGCTCGTAGATCCCCCAATATAATTGGTTTGTTTCCCAGAAATCGCGTTCTAAAGGACAGAAGTTCAACATTACATACAGGGATGTGGAACAAGTGTTACATTAACTTATGTGAAGCATGCATAAAGTTAAGAATCATCTGGGTTGCATCAATAATCTTCAGTGTAATTAATCTGTGAGAATGTGCAGCGGAGAACTTTCAAATGCATTTCACACACTTGCAAATGGCCTCCAGTACACTATGTGTACTGGAGGCCATTTCATTGTCTCCTGTGACATTTTCTCCGGTGTGACATTTTGTCACACTTACAGTGGGGCAAAAAAGTATTTAGTCAGCCACCAATTGTGCAAGTTCTCCCACTTAAAAAGATGAGAGAGGCCTGTAATTTTCATCAAAGGTACACTTCGACTATGAGAGACAGAATGGGGGGAAAGAATCCAGGAAATCACATTGCAGGATTTTTAATGAATTAATTGGTAAATTCCTCGGTTAAATAAGTATTTGGTCACCTACAAACAAGCAAGATTTCTGGCTTTCACAGACCTGTATCTTTTTCTTTAAGAGGCTCCTCTGTCCTCTACTCCTTACCTGTATTAATGGCACCTGTTTGAACTCGTTATCAGTATAAAAGACACCTGTCCACAACCTCAAACAGTCACACTTCAAACTCCACCATGGCCAAGACCAAAGAGCTGTCAAAGGACACCAGAAACAAAATTGTAGACCTGCACCAGGCTGGG
This sequence comes from Zeus faber, assembly GCF_960531495.2. Lineage (NCBI taxonomy): Eukaryota > Metazoa > Chordata > Actinopteri > Zeiformes > Zeidae > Zeus > Zeus faber. Next base: position 11,910,226 of record NC_137190.1, on the reverse strand, counting down.
AAGACTGAATCTGCAATAGGTAAGCAGCTTGTTGTGAAGAAATCAACTGTGGGAGCAATTATTAGAAAATGGAAGACATACAAGACCACTGATAATCTCCCTCGATCTGGGGCTCCATGCAAGATCTCACCCCATGGGGTGAAAATGATCACAAGAACAGTGAGCAAACATCCCAGAACCACACGGGGGGACCTAGTGAATGACCTGCAGAGAGCTGGGACCAAAGTAACAAAGGCTACCATCAGTAACACACTACGCCGCCAGGGACTCAAATCCTGCAGTGCCAGACGTGTCCCCCTGCTTAAGCCAGTACATGTCCAGAACCGTCTGAAGTTTGCTAGAGAGCATTTGGATGATCCAGAAGAGGATTGGGAGAATGTCATATGGTCAGATGAAACCAAAATAGAACTTTTTGGTAAAAACTCAACTTGTCGTGTTTGGACGAGAAAGAAAGCTGAGTTGCATCCAAAGAACACCATACCTACTGTGAAGCATGGGGGTGGAAACATCATGCTTTGGGGCTGTTTTTCTGCAAAGGGACCAGGACGACTCATCCAGGTAAAGAAAAGAATGAATGGGGCCATGTATCGTGAGATTTTGAGTGAAAACCTCCTTCCATCAGCAAGGGCATTGAAGATGAAACGTGGCTGGGTCTTTCAGCATGACAATGATCCCAAACACGCCGCCCGGGCAACGAAGGAGTGGCTTCGTAAGAAGCATTTCAAGGTCCTGGAGTGGCCTAGCCAGTCTCCAGATCT
>NC_137190.1:11769468-11906968 GCF_960531495.2 Zeus faber | reverse complement strand
CGTGCAAAGGGAAACGGGAAGGTGCACTAGAAGAAATTTAATGACAGAGGCTGTTCCGATTCAGTCAGCGTGACAAAATGCTGGATTTGATGAAGATTAGAACCGTGTCCGTCTTGCCTTGAACTGTGCTGGAGGTCCTGGCGTGGTTCCTGGGTCAGGCCTGCAACCCAGAATGACCCAAAATTCCGAAAGCTGATTGGACCCGGGGATACGATCAAATCCAGAAGCTGTTATTATTTTCTGTTTGCCTGAGAGAGATGTCTGAAGACCAGAGCCTGTGCGTGACAGACAACGAAAAGCGCAGCGTCGCTAAATTGACGATCTAAGGGGAATCTGGGGATCGTCCCTGATTTGATCTCAGCCCGGTGGTTTGCATTTTCAGCATGGACGCTTGAGATCAAAAGGCGGCCCCTTGTTTTCACAGGAAGCATGAGTAGTCGAATTTCGGGCTCCGGTGGAGAAGACAAACAGACAGACGTGGGCTGAATCGATACCAACTGGAAGGCCAGTTGTTTGTGTGGTTAAATAACCACCAGGGTTCTGATCTCCCCGGCGTGCGATTAGAGGTGCAATGCCCCTGCCCGCCGCCGGCGCTGAACTTATTTCAATTCTTGGACCTCTCCTACGGAAACATCGATCTCCACAGAAAGACGGACTTCGTCAGGCCGGGGGCAGCGGAAGGGCCGCTTGCCGTCTCGCAGTCTGATTACAATAAGGCAATCCGTCGTGCGGGCATTTAGCGTGTAATGCCGCCGTGCGAGGCCTCATCTCCTCTCTGCACATAAGCCAACGGCACAACAGCTTCTAATATTGACTTTAGCGATATTGACAGTTTACGCCCCGGTCCCACCGTGCGGCCGGGAAAAAGCAGGACCTCAAATGGGGATTAAACTGTTTGCAGGTGGCGAAGGCTAGATTTTTCAGCGAAGCCCGTCACATGCAGTGAAGGGCTTCGCTGAAAATTCTCCTGCTCGGCAGGTCTCGCTGCGAAGCGGCTGACGAGACTCTCGTGACTGATCCAGGTCAGGAGTCAAAGCGGACGAGACGCCTCGCAAAGCTCTCCGCCGGCCTCGTCCGCACAACGGCGGACGAGGCCGGCAGTTTGGGATATATCTGTCCGTTGGCGAAAACACACGTTTGATGTATTCTGAGGGGGGGAGAGGGGAAGGGGAGTGCTGCCGTTCATCATAATATCCAGGGCGTTTAAATCAATGAGGCGGAGATTGAGCGAGTCCCCCCGCGAACTTGTCCGTCCCTGTGGGCTGAGTCAGCCAAGATGACATCCTCACCAGGGACCCGAGGCTTACTCATCCCCCAGGACGCCGCCCGCCAACTGTTTACCACCGGCACTGTTTTCCGCACATGCACGCGCGCGCGCGCGTACACACACACACACACACACACACGCACACACACTCTACACTCTCCACTCTACACTCTATTTTCTTACCCAAGTCACTCACATGCCTATTCCCAATGCTGGTTGATTTCTTGCATCATCCTGGGGAACACGGATGCGCCTCAGGTGGTTGCATTTGCATAAACATCCTAACTCGACCCAAACTGATTTTCCTCCAAAAACAACTTGTCTACGTTTGGAAAACAACTCGCAAAGTGAAGCGAAATAAAAAACAACAGCAAAAAAAAACCCAAAAAACGCTAAAATGTTTTCTACTTCCCTACTGACACACTTGACAACGGCTCATCTGTGTCATTATCCCTTTCTTTTTGGGAACACATTACATTTATAAGCCACCGAAATAGGAGCTCTCTAGATATTATGGGATGCGGACCCATTTTCGGGAAGTGGGCGGTGATGACTCGTCCCTCTTTCGGCGCGAGAGAACTGGACCGCATGCAGTGTTTTTGCAAAACACTTTGCCCGGAGGATTCATTTTCTGGAGATTTCCCTCCTCAGGCCGCACTATCAAGTCGCGTCGCATGAAAGGAACGCTTAATATTGTTTTAGAATCGTTGGGAGCGCACGTGAGAGTCCGTTTCCGACCGCAAGCGTTTCGAATACGATCCGTGCTCCTTGTGAATGAAAAGCACAGAGATTGCCGGAGGTTGAAACGGCGGAGCCTATTACGGGAATTAATACACTCTCTAATCTAAGTATCGTTCTGTCTGCCCGCTAATCATCGGACCGGCCTCCGTCACTGGGATCTAGTTGGCTCTCAGAAATATTATAGACAATTTTATGAACCTTATTATGAATGTTTTTGCAATAATTCTATACTCACAAAATTCCTCATCTGTCCCTTCAATTATAGAGCTTTGATTAAAACTGGGGTCGTGTTCAGACTATATCTTGTGAAAATATGGTAATGCTGGTAATAACCTGTTTATTACAGTAATTGGCTGATCAAGCCCCATAACAAAATTGAAATGAATTAGCGGGCGAGGCAGTGTATCATGTATGGATAATGGGCTTGATCAAATCAAGCAATAAGTCATTGTTTTTGTCTGTTTGTGTGTGTATAATGTATTTATTACGTCCATTTATGTATTGTGTGTCTATATTTATTAAAACACTATATTCATCATGGGGGGGGTATATGATACTGTGGACATATACTGTATATGAGTATATCTATAATCTTTGCACACACACACACACACACACACACACACACACACATACACACATACCACACCACACACCGTATGGGTATGTGCGTGTATCACGTGAATATACAGTTTAGATAGAGGGAGTAAAAATTTGCAGACACACACACACACACACACACACACACACACACACACGCAGGCACGCACGCACGCACACACACACACGTGCACACACGCGCACACACACACTCACACACACACCCAAAGAGCTGGATATTGGCTTGATAGAAGCACCTGCTGACTGACGCTCTCTGTAGTACGATGTCAGTTTAGATAGAGGGAGTAAAAATTTGCAGACACACACACACACACACACACACACACACACACACACACGTGCACACACGCGCACACACACACTCACACACACACCCAAAGAGCTGGATATTGGCTTGATGGAAGCACCTGCTGACTGACGCTCTCTGTAGTACGATGTCGAATTTTTCTTTTTTTGTTTATGTACTTTATATGAATAAATACATTTTTCATGCCGAATACTGAACTTCAGTAATTGCAGGTTTTGCATCGGAACCCCCGTCTTTACGTAATCCTAATATTCATCCAGGGGACGGGCAGACAAAAGCAAGCATACACACACACAAAAAAAAAAAAAAAAAAGAGCCAAACCTCTGGGTTCTTATGAGGATCAAATTCTCCATTGAGCAAAATTCAACTCCGAGCTGGAAGCAGGAAATTCGATTCGGGAGCTAATCCAGCTCATTGATTTGTCTTCAGCAGCCAGATTCATCCTCCACCCGGCGTGGGAAGGCAAGCATTGTGTGTTTGAGTGCAAAATGCATAGGTAAATATTAAGCACGTGTGAATATTTCTCCATTGGGATAAGAGATGAGACAAGGGAGGCTGGTGTGTGCTACGTCGTTGGAGAGTTAAGCTTCCGCTCTTTTTCTTTCCATTATGAATCAGGATTAAAACTCGCCAGCCAAGGTGCAAGGCGTGGAATTAGAAACGCCTTTGAAGTTCAGCGTATATGCATATGAGCGTGTGCCTGTATGTTTTCTTTTTCTTTCGGCAGAGAAAAAGGCCACCTTAACCCCCTCGGAACGATCCTTTACTCAAACATATGTACCCAACCAGCAGCAGTGTTGATGTATTATTAAATCCACGCCACAGCAGGGGGTCGCTGAGCAGCTTGTCCTTTTTCATACACGACTGTGTGAAACCGGATCACTCGCCCCGTGGAGATCCCCTCGTAAGGTTTGGGCGTTGGAGCTGGCCTTCATCTGACTCTGATAGATCTCGTTCCACCTTAACACAATGCTCCTCCGTTCCTGTAGCCAACCGCGGCACTCCCGACTCTATTCCTGCTCCCATCACTCCCATTCTGTTTTCTTGGCCCTATCGCTCCCTCCCGGATTTATTGGTTTCTTTGCTTTTCTTTTTCACCCCCCCCCCCCCTTTTCATTCCCGCTTTAAACATTTTCAGCTTTGGCGCCTTCTCTCCCTCTCCTTGTCTGCAGTGCCCCCTCCCTCCCACCCTCTGGGTTCCTTATGTTCTCTCTTCTTCCTCTGGTGTCCTCTTGTCCCGTTTCATTTCTCCTCCTCTGCCGCCCCCGCCACCCGCCGCCTCCTCCTCCTCTCCTCCCAGGGGTGTCCCCTCAGAGTCGTCTAATCATTGTGAAACGTCTGCGGTAATCTGGACTCGCCAGAGTAACTAACCAGCCATGTCGACTGACAGGAATCTCTAAATTATTTCCATTTTAATTTGTTTGCAGACATCGACGGCCTTTGTCTTTTTCTGACGGCAGCAGAGTTTGTCCCCCCCCCCCCCGCGACATTGTTCGCTCTCTCAGGGCTTTGCATAATTGCAACACTTTCACTTGTGAGATTATCAGAAAATCCCAGCTGTTGGAATGTTTCTGCATCTCATGCATGCATCTCGTGCACCTCATGCATGCCTGTTTAATTGGGAGAAAAGCGGCCACTGACAGAAGTGCACCGGATAATATTTTGTTTTTCATGCGAGCGCAATGTGCGATAATGACACGGTACCATGAAAGCAAGTCCTTTGAAATGGCGGATTAGTTTCGGTAGGAATAGATGCGAGAATGTTGCCTTGGTGATTATACTTAGATCTTGTTCTTGTTATGCTTGTTGTGTTGTGCTTTCTTTACTGTAAGACTGTGCACTAATGGTTGGAATGATGGGTTTACACCACTGACATACAATACAATAGATGAGCATGAGTGTCTGTGTGTGTGTGAGAATATGTGTTTTTGTTAAGGGAACTTGTGCACATATGTTCATTAAATTCCATTATCCTGACATTTTATTGTGTTTGGTCAACTGAGTTTTATTGTATATTTCACTTTTGTCACCCATAATATTGCCACTTTCGTTCATTTTCATATTTTTATTCCATAGTTTTTTCATTATTACTGCCTGTTGTTTTGACGTGAGCTGCAGGTCCATCGCAATTTCCCTCAGAGGATGAATAAAGTATCTATCTATCTATCTATCTATCTATCTATCTATCTATCTATCTGTCTGTCTGTCTGTCTGTCTGTCTGTCTGTCTGTCTGTCGATCTATCTATCATATGGAAGCGCAGGTGCACACGCTGATGTATTAGTTTCACGTTCTTCGTACTTCTTTCGCATTGCAGAGCATGATAAGCACCGTCTATGCAAGAGTACCGAGTACATGAATCTCCACTTCAAAGTGAAATGGTTCCACAACGAGTACGTCCGCGATCTGCCGGCCTTCAAGAGTATTCCACCCGAGTATTCCCTGTAAGTATCCAATTGCATTAACTCATCCATGTCCTACACGCGCACCCGTGCACCAACAAGCGAATGCTACACATTAAAACCCATTACAGGTACTGGCAGAGAGGGAATCTACCGCCCTAATGATTCCGCAGCACAAGTCCTTAGCCGTGGGTAATAAGCGTTTGTAGAGTCATTCATTTCATTGTTGAGAGCATTCAACTCAGAACTCAAAACATCTCAACTCAGAAGCTCCTAAAAAGCCTCGTCAAAACACAGAGCTTGTCGGGCATTTCTGGTCCCATCGTGATGTCGGTGTTCCTCCACTGGCTGAAGATTGAAACTTCCAGTTTGAAACCAGAAATGGGCTTTATTCAATAAACAACACTTTGATCCACAAAGGGTGGTCATTACTCTTCCAAAGATTTAAGCCCTCCAATGTTTTTTTAGAATGTTTTTTTTTTGTTTGTTTGTTTTTTTTAACCTCCGAAAGGAACAACTGTAAGTGAGTTTGGGACGGGAACAAGTAGCCTGAACAGAAGCTGGTGTGAGGCAGGGAACGCTCCGCCCCGTTCCGCTTCTATTTGCCCGCGTAGCAGAGGAATGATTCGTCTCCCCTCCCGAGCTCTGTCGCCGCACCACGCGCCACCTCTGGACGGATTGATTCTTCTGCAGGGATGCACGCGCACGCACACGCACACGCACACAGATTCATACAAAACATCCATACACCCTCACATGCACAAACAAACAACAAAACCTCACACAGCTTATTTATTTGCTTTCGTTCCTGTGGCAAGCGCTCTTAGTCGATGTGCAAAGCAGTTTTCTGGGGAGTCTGGGGGCAGGGGGGATGTTGCTCCAAGGACAAACCCAGACGCTACATTAAACAATGAAATGGCAAAGTGAAACAGACAGTGCTGCATTATTGTTCCGCTAACAACTGTACTCCCCCTCGATCCATCCGTCCTGCCCTCTCCTCTGCCGTCCTCTGCCAGAGCCCTCTGGTCCAGCAAGGGACACTAACCTGACACTGACGCAATTGTTGAGACTTCTGTCTCTCTTTTTCTCCGTCACTTGGGTGAAGCTGTCACGCTGGATGTAAAATGTAAATCCCGCAAACAGCTCTTATCCAAACCAAAGCATCGGATTGCATATTGTGTTTGCCGACACTCGTTCCTCATATTTTCGCGACAGTTTGTGAGAACCTCATTGCAAAGTCAACACATCGAGGCTAATGAGAGAGAAGAGAAGGGTTTTAAGGTCATTTGGAATACCTGAGCTAAACGCCTGGAGATAACATTTGACACTTTGTGAATCCCTAGGCGAATTCAGGCGTTCATAACCAATTTTGTTAAACTCTTTGCTTTGTATGATTTGATGCCGCTGTCCTCTGGTTTTCCTCACATGACTCTACATAATCCGCAGTAATATCTCATCTCGCACTAAAACAAGAGAAATCCTCTGAATTTTCTCTGCCTTTTCCAGGTGGTTTGAGCCGTTTGTCATCCAGTGGCTTGATGAGAATGAGGACGTTGCCATGGATTTCCTTAATGGAGCTCTGGAGAGGGACAAGAAGGACGGAGTAAGTGAAACTCTTCTTTTTCTGGCCACGTTATTATTCACGAGAACCGCTCAGGCGAGAGGAGGTCGCAACCCCACATGAAACATGCACTTTAAACCGTTTAATGCATGCTCATCCTCAAAAGCTTTGGGGAATAAGAGAACAAAACATGAGGAAAGTCGGTCCATTGTTCAGACATCAGATGGTGACAGGTTTCTGAGAACGCTGTAAACCACAGATTCTCAGAGTTTTGCGTAAAAGAGCGTCGGCGTTGGCGGTGTAATACTTTTTTTTTAAGAAAGATTATTTAGCCCTATGATGTTTGGGGGTTTTTTTTCCCCTCGATGATTAGTCCTCAGATGTTGAGAGCCTTGATTTACAGGGTCCTTTACTGGGACATTAAACTTAGAACAAACTCAGCTCTGCTGCAGCCTGGAGGCTGTCATAAAGCCCAGGTTTACCAACAAGCCGATCAAGGCCTCTTTTTCCCACTCGCCTGGAATAAAAACACACATGCCCCAGGCAGATTGTTTTGGTAAAATCCACAACCCTAGGCGTTATACTGCAAAGGAGCTTAACCTAGTCCGGAATTTAAAAAAACCCTAAAAACTAAAATAAAACTTGCTTTACAAAACCTGATAACTGCAATGGAGATCACTTGAACAAGGTGAATTTGTTAATGAATTTGTATTTTTTACCCCCAATTCAACTATAAGCAGATTCACATAGAATGGTGTTTTTAACAGATAGCCTATTGAAACCACAGACAGGTCCACTCTCCTGCTCAGTGGGTTTAATGTTAACTGGGATCGAAGGTAATGAAATGTAATCCAGGAAACCCTGTGCTGAGCCCAAATCTACCTCGCTCGACCCAATTATCTCGCTCGGTAGTTACGCCGAGTAATACTCGAGCACTGCCCCTAAGCACCACAGGCTGCCGGCATCGATACGCAGCCATTTATAAGGTTATGTACCACTTACCTGCCTGTGTCGTCAGGTTTTGAGGATGGCCTCCGCGGGTAATGTGGACATGCAACAATTGCGCCAGCGGACTCTCTTCACTCCGCCCTTAATCAAAAGCTTTATCTCGATGCGGCGGAATAAAGCCTCAAGAGATACCGCCCCAGCTTCCAACCCTTTCATCATCACTCTGGTCTTTCTGTCAACCCTCTCTACCTTTTGCTGCCTTTCCACACAGTTCCAGCAGACCTCGGAGCACGCCCTGTTCTCCTGCTCCGTGGTGGACGTGTTCACCCAGCTCAACCAGAGTTTCGAGATCATAAAGAAGCTGGAGTGTCCCAACCCCCAGGCCCTGGCCCACTTCATGTGCCGCTTTGCCAAGGTCAGCCGCCCCCAGTCAACCTGGAATACACTTATTTATACACGGTCCTAAATAGCGCTGGAAGAGTTTGCCTTAATTATTAAGTCTTACGTCTGGTTATAAACTTGTGAGTTTTTAAAGCGATCTAATAATAGCACAGCAAACAAAATGCAATTATAAGTTTCCGATTTTTTTTGTTTGTTTTTTGTTTCTCTCCGTCCCTGCAGACTATCAACAAAGTTCTTCTGCAATATGCTGCAATTATATCCAAGGACTTTCACTTGTATTTGAGCAAGGAGAACGTGGTAAGTAAACATTCAGGGCCGGCGTACACGTGATTTTTGGGTGCAACGGTCACACAGGGAACGGCGCTCCTTGGTGTTTCCAAGGCGATGATATTTAAAGCAGGCTGGGTTATGAGAGTGTTGATGGGAAAACCGAAAAACACAGCGATTAGCCCCCCGGTTTGGCCCGCTCCTCTCTGGGAGCCGGGCTCCGGTTCTGTCTTCTTAAATGCGCCCAACAAAGTGTCTCTATTAACCACGAGGCAATTATTCATCTTATGGTCCATAGCTGTTGGTGAAGAAAAAATCATTAGTAATATTTCCTGGCCTGCTGTCCATTGTTAAATGTGACGGATGACAAAGCACAGAGATGTCAGCGCCGCCTAATTATCCACCCTGGCCTTTGAAGTTGGAGTGAAAGCGAACACACAGGGTATCTGTCCTCGCGGATGGGCCAGATGTTTCTTCACAATGTTGACAGCCTCATTACATTTGTCCCGGAGACAACGCCACGCGTCCCTCCGAGGTTCAAAGTCATAGACACACATCTACAAACACACACGCCTGCGCACAAGCGCACACGCGTGCACACGCACGGCGCACACTCGGCTGCTAATAGGAGTTAAAAGGTACTGGCACCATCACGGAAATGTAAGCTCTACCCCATAAGTGCCTGAATGATCAACGTGTGCTCTGGAGGGCGGATGCTAATAAATCTATTTATATCGTTTTTGCCAACAGGTTTATTTTGCATAATCGTTCACATTGAATTTTTTTTTAATTAAAAGGCTCGTTAAGTTCTCCCTTTTAATACTGAATATTTACCGATTCATTATTTATTTATTTGGGGGTTACTCTATTTATTTTGGGTTTATTTAGTTCCATTTCTGTTGGTATCTATGTACGCAGTTTTTGCACTCTGTTTCGTTGTATCTACACACTCCTTTGCACTTAACTTACACTTACACTTAACTATTTGCTCGTCTTGTTTATTCTGGTGAAGCACACGGTAGCTCTGTTTTGCTGTGATCCAGAAGAAATGTGTTGTGTAAAAAATATTCAAACATCAAATTTTCTCAATTCATGAGTCCACAGTTAACAAATAGTGTTGTGCTTGTAGGTATGTTACATTTCTGCAGCATTTGTCATCTAAGAAAGGTGCCCTCACCTCACATTTACACTGTACCCAGTATCCAATGCCGACATGACGGTGGACCAGCACTCTAGAACATTTATCCTATACAAGGAAACAGGAAGACAGAGTTGAGAAAGTCCTCTATTGCTTTCCTTCATTTTCGTAACATCAATGTCAGAGAGAAATATTCTCATCAATCTAAAGCGGAAGCCATTATGGCTCTCTGGGTATTGCAAGGAACCACAATCACCAATCATACTCCTTCTCCAGGGTGAGTCATTATCATTGTGTATTAATGATCTTCATAAAGACCTAGATAGATGTTCATTGCATCAATAAAAATTCTGGAGAACCGGGGTGTATTCGTATCTGTTGTCTTTTCATATCGATTGTCTTCATATTGATTGTCAATCATGTGACTTTTGATGGGCGTGATGGGCAATAGTCGTGTGACAAACCATATATTAGGTTTCACAATCAGGTTCCTGCAACAAATTGGGGATTCTAAGGATTACAACTGTCAAATATTGCCATTGGGTTTGGGATTTTGTCGCATAGGAAACCACAGTTGTTGTGACCTCACATACTTGTCCGTGCTCCCCTGCAGCCCTGCATCCTCCAGAACAACATACAGCAGCTCCGTGTTCAGCTGGAGAAGATGTTCGAATCGATGGGAGGCAAACAGGTCTGTGGCCTTTTCTTTATCCGTCTGCAGCTGCATCCACATCACACTGGGGGTCAATTCAGAGTCAAGTCAATTGTCTAACACACACCCCTTTGATCACAAGAATGTAATTCCCTGAGCGCTTGCCCCTCCTTCCAAAGGGAGGTCAGAGTGCAGAGTCGACGACGCCAAAATATGCGGCTTCTTATATAATGTCTGTAAACAAGAAAAAAAAATAGTATGGTAAACCTATTATCATATACTGTGTTATGTCAGTCAAGTTTCGGCAAATTTAAAAAACGAAGGCTCCCCAGCGAGAGGGAATTGACCCAAACGTGATTCAGGCATGCTCGGCCTACAGCTTGTTCTGAAACTAACCCTGCGTGTGTTTCTGTCTTTTCTCTAGTCTGTAATACTCTTACTAACCCCTCTACTAGTAGCCCCTGTAGCCTCCTACCTCTAGTGCTCCTCGTGTGACCTGTGCCGGTGTGACTCCAGACGCGACACTAACATTGACAAGTGGTTGCCAAGACTGACAAAAGAGCTGCTGAATTTTAATCATTTTATAATTGAGTTATATGGGTCCAATATACATATAACCAATATATATATATATTGTAGCGAGCTAAGGCTTCTTCGAGTGAGCAAGAGGCAGGAGATTTGATTTCACGACCAAGAGCGATGTTCATTAATCAGAGTGCTCTACATTCATTCACCACACAGTCAACACAGCAGGCAGGTCACTAATGGTACACACACTCTCACTCCTGGTGTAACAGTCTTAACACATAAAAGTAATAATCTATCATAACACACGTAACATGGCTAACTAACACTAACAGCATAACAATTTACATTACATAAAACAATCCCCTTCCCCGACAACCCCAAAACGCACAAACAAAGCATGCTGGGAAATCTCCGCCCCACTCTATTCCCCAACACGCTACATTGGCTTGGCCCCACCTGGCTGGTTAGCTGTCCCCAGCAACCCATGTGTCCACCACAAAGTCTCTGAGGTGTTGGGGAAGTTGACGCTGTCGCCGGGCCCGCCCAGGGGGCACCTCGGCGTGGCAAGGCACAGACTGGAGGCTGCCCCTCTGCCCCTGACTCACCCTCAAGGGTCGGTAGGGAGCAAGCCGATCCTAATGAAGAACTACAACCCGGTTCATTTTGATCAGCCGCACCCTGTACACCACATCAGACAGTCTCTCACCCACCCAGTGGCTCATCAGCTTTGGGAAGAGGCCTTTCTTCCTCTCCGGGCTGTAGACCCACACCTGCACCCCAAAGGCCAAATCCTCCCCTTTGGCGCGCTGGTCGTGAGCTTGTTTCTGATGGGACGCAGCGACGGGGAGAGCCTGCCTGGTCAGTTCATGCACTGCCCGGAGCCGCTCCCGAAGGTGGGGAAAATAGTCCATGCCCTGCTCCCCGGCCACCTCTGGTGAAACGTTCAACCAATCCGTCACTCTGTGGGTGCAGCGGCGTAGTCCGGGTCTTTTTAACGCCCAGCCGGCGGCAGACCTCTGCAAACACCTGAGCTTTGACGTTCCGACCCTGGTCGCTGTGCAGCTCCTCCGGCACCCCAAACCGACAGAACATCTCGTCCACCAGGCATGCGGCGGTGGTGGCGGCACTCTGGTCAGGAACAGCTTAGGCTTCGGGCAATTTGGTAAAGTAGTCCATGGCTACTAGGATGTAGCGGTTGCCCCATTCTGTGGCCGGAAAGGGGCCCAGGATGTCCACGGCCACCCGCTCCATGGGAGCCCCCACTTGGTACTGCTGTAGAGGGGCGTGAGAACGTCGAATCGGCCCTTTCTGAGCGGTGCCGGTGTTACACCGGTGGACATGGAGTTCCACGTCTTGGCGACACCCTGGCCAGTAGAAGCGGGACTGGAGGCGATGAAGCGTCTTTGTGACCCCGAAGTGATCAACCCCCGCGGAGCCATGGACGGGCTGGAGTACTCTGGAACGTAGCTGACCGGGTCCAGTGCTGAGACCGCTGGCCAGTCTGGTTGGTGGCCTGCCCTCACCCACTCTTGAACCTGGGAGAGGACAGGGTCTTGGCTCTGCTCGTGTTGGATCACAAAGTTGTAGTCCTCTAGTGTCTCTAGCCACCGGGCCAGCTGTCCCTCTGGTTCTTTGAAGTTGAGGAGCCAGGTTAGGGATGCTTGCTCGGTGCGCAGAAGGAACATCTGCCCGTAGAGGTTTGGACAGAAATGGCGGAGGCCCTGGATGACGGCCAGCAGCTCCCGACGGGTGACACAGTAGTTGAAGTAGGCGATGACCTGTTCACCTCGTTCACCTTCCTGGGACAGCACTGCTCGGAGACCCACGTCGCTTTGTGAAGGCACAGTCCTCCCCCCACTGGAACGCCTGGCCCTTCTGTGTCAGCTGGTGTAGGGGGCTGGCAATGTTGGCAAAGTCTTTCACGAACCGTCGGTAGTAGGAAGCCAGCCCCAGGAAACTTCGCAGCACTTTCACATTGCGAGGAACAGGCCAGTCTTTCACCACCGCTACCTTTGCTGGGTCGGTCAAAACACCAACCCCACTGACGGCATGGCCCAGGAACCACGTCTTCTGTCGAAACAGCTGGCACTTCTTTGGATGAAGTCGGAGCCCAGCCTGGCGGATGGCTTGGAAGACATCCCTCAGATTGGTCAGCGCACTTTCGAAGTCTGCAGCATGGGCGAGGAGGTCATCCAGATAAATGACACAGTGGTCCCGGGGGATGCCAGCCAGGTCCCGCTCTATCAGGCGCTTGAAGGTGGCTGGAGCGTTGCAAAGACTGAATGGCATTACTTTGAATTGCCACAGTCCATGGCCAATGGAAAAGGTGGTCTTTGGGCGTGCCTCTGGCGCCAGTTCCACCTGCCAGTAGCCGCTGCGCAGGTCGAGGGAGCTGAACCAGTGGGAACCAGCTATGCAATCGAGGGCATCATCAACTCGAGGTAGCGGGTAAGAGTCTTTGCGGGTGACCTCGTTGAGCAGGCAGTAGTCCACGCAGAACCGCCACGTGCTGTCCTTTTTCCCAACCAGGACCACCGGCGCCGCCCAGGGGCTCGTAGAGGGTTCGATGATGCCAGCTTCCACCATCTCTTTGATCTTCTGCTCCACTGCAGCCTGCTTGGCGAATGGCAGGCGACAAGGGCGGAGGCGGATGGGGCGTGTGTTTCTTGGTGTGCGTGCAGTACTTGTCTCTGGCCGCAAAAATGTCAACAGACAGGTCCAGCAACTCTTTCAGCTGACCTCTCTGGCCTGCATCCAGTCCTTCGCAGCGACTGTGGTACAGATCTTCGATGGCTCGCAGGGTCTCGATCGACGGCGGTTGAGGCAGCGGAGCCCTTTCTCTTGAGGGTGGTGCAACAGGTCTACTGGGCAGTGCTTTTTGCTACACCTCTGCTGGCGATGCCGCCTGGCAGTCCTCTCGTTTCCCCGCCGAAGTCATTGTTGCGAGGGTGCACTGTTGACCGTGCAGACTGCCTCGTCATTGTCGCTTTCCACACTGTCTGCTTGGCGCACTCGATGCTCCGTGCTGGGGAAAAGATCACTCGTAACCAGCATGCGCTCAGCCCTGAGCCGCTCTGGGCGGAGCCCCCGAAAGGAAAGCTTGAAGCACGAGCTCTTCCTGCGCCACGCCATCAAGCGTTGGGTAGCTGTGTCGCACATACAGACGGAGGTCCGCGATGTAGGCGCCCAGGCTCTCTCTCTCTTTTCTCTGACGGTTGACCAGCTTGTCCCGTGCGTCGTCGGCGTAGATGCGCCGGCCAGATGCTGTAGCACTCTCTCGGCGGTCCGCCAGTCCAGTCGTTCTTGTGGCTGGAGGTCGGTGTAGGGCTTTTCCTTCCAGAGGGCGACCTGCACTGCGGTTTCTTTGGCAGTCCAATATTAAACTGTGCCATCAGCTGCACCTGGATGAGGTAGGTCTCCGGCGACGTCCCTCTGTTGTAGCGAGGTGGCTTTGTGGCTCCCTGTCTGGTGCTCTCTTGCGGCACTCGTGGGCGGGGTGATGATGCATCGAGAGGGGCGTTGTTGCCGGCCGCTAGGTGAGCGGGCCGGCGCTGGCGAGTCGCTGGTTCTCTGCTTGCTGGCTGCTCCGGCGGAAATCTCGCACCATCAGGCGAGGATCGCTGGCCCCATCGCTGGCTGGCTAGTCACTCGTTCTGCACTGGCTTCTCCGGCAGAGATCTCTCAGCCTCGCTTGCCCCATCCGGCAAGCTTCCCGGCGTTTCTTCGGCGCGTGGTTCTGTTGCCGGCGGTTGATGTCTCTTCTTCAGCCGAGCACCTTCGATGTTTTGCAGGCGCAGGGTGAGGTCTTCGACCTCTTCTAGCAAAGCTTCCATCTCGAACCCCACTTCTAACACAATGTAGCATGCTAAGGTTTCCTCGAGCAAGCAAGAGGCAGGAGATTTGATTTCCCGACCAAAAGCGATATTTATCCTGTCATCACGGCAGGCAGGTCACTAATGGTACACACACTCGCACTCCTGGTTTAACAATCTTAACACATAAAAGTAATAACAATCTATCATAACACATGTAACATGGCTAACTAACACTAACAACAGCATAACAATTAAAATTACATAAAACAATCCCCTTCCCCGACAACCCCAAAACACACAAACAAAGCATGCTGGGAAATCTCCGCCCCACTCTATTCCACGCTACAATATATATGAAGGTTTTGGGTGATATTAAAGATGTTTTTTTTACCAGCTTGTTTGCAATCATCAACATCTTGTACAGTTTGTCCTGTTAACTTGCTTAAACAGTGTTAAGCAAGCTCATTCGATTTTCAGTGTCCAAACAGATGGCGTTCAGCACTTATTTTTCTTATTCACACTATACTGCGCTTATTGTTTTTTTTTCTTTCATATGAAAAGTAGTTGACAACAGGGCAACCAGGCCGCGTGAGACCGTCGACAGGGGTGGAAGTATGGTTGCCCTGGGCAACTGGGCAACCATTATTGTTGAGCCCTGTTCCAGTGACATATTTTGCAAACATTATGAGATAATGTCCATGAATGTGTTAAATTTGACAACTGTGCGGTGTTCTTTTTCCCAGTTTCTACCCAGTGTCCTCGGCACTTTCACACGCATGTTTCTTTCCAGTATCTAACACTTGTGTTGCCTTGCGTTTTGTCTCCTGTGGTTGTGTGTGTTCTGTCTCCCTGTTTCCCCTCCTGTGCCGTCTCTCTGTGTCTCCAGGAGGAGGGGGTTGTGTCCTTCTGTAAGGTGTGTGCAATAGGACTCTTGAACATTACTCTCCTACCATTAACCGAATGAACAAAAAAAAAATAATCAACTAGAAAAAAAAAAAAAGCACGCCCCCTCCACACCCTCCCCGCCCCACGTCACAGCTCTTATGCTCCTCACCCCCTCCCCCCGCCCTCCTCCTCCTCCTCACCAGCCCTTGGGCAGCATGTGCCACAGACCATACGGAGTCAAGAGCTCCCAATCATCCCTCTGGACAGGCTGCTAGAGCACACCATCCCCAGCGCTGCTGCTGCTGCTGCTGCTGCTGCTGCTGCTGCTGCTGCTGCTGGTGGTGGTGGTGGTGGTGGGGGGTGCCTTGTGCCTCGACCTACTCAATCCCATATTTATTTTAAGTTTGCCTCGGTTTTCCCTCTACCACCTCCTCTCCACCTTCATGGCTAATATAGCACTGGGATGTCTATAGTTTTATTCCACTTTTGTCAACCTCTGCTGCCCAGAGTCAGCGGTTCCCCCACGTTCCAGGCTTCGGTTTTGATCATCTCCAACCATTTCCATCTGCAGCCGCAAAGTGCTTCCGATTGGATTTTATTTTTACATTATCTGGCTGGTCTGATGAGCTTCTCTAATGCATACAAAATCTCACAGCTGTGGCGGACGGCTAAGGCCCTGCCGCCGCCGCTGCCGCCTCCTCCTCCCCCTCCTCCTCTCTGCAGGGAGGGCCAAGTGATGGCTTACCGAATATCGCCCTTGTCTTCCCTGCTTAGCGGGAGAAGTGATGACACCGAAACTCATTAGACTCTGATAGAAGTCCAGAAAAAAATTCTAATAATGAACCTGAAGTGCTATTGGAAATTTAAGAATATCATTTATATTCACACATTTGAATGTTATCGTCTCAGATGTGAATTATACAGCCGAGGTGTCTTGGTGATAAAGCCTTTTCTTCTATCAGGTCCATCATCAGATCGTAGCCAGTACAGACTGGGATCCTAGTTGCAATTAGCTCCCAGAGAACCAATGTAATTACCGAGAGCTGTTATCATTGCATTACCAGTTACAGAGATTACCAATAATCACAATGTCTGCATTTACGAACCTTCCATTAGCAGATGTCCTCAGTTTGACATCAAGGAATATGTTGGGTTTCAGCCTGTTAGGTAATATGCCTTTTGCACATTTAGAGACAAAAGTCAACACAGCCTCTATTCACTTGGCACTGGCACTCATTTCGGATGATTAGTTTTTTTACAATAACAACCTTCCTGTGAGTAGATACTGTTGAAACAGACGAGCGGGTGCGATAAGCTGAGAGCCAGAGCACGGTTTGTTATAGCTGGACTGTGCACGTCAGTATCAGTTGGTGTCCAGAGCGAGCGGCGCTGAGGAGTCAGGTGCTGCACGGCTCTAAGGGGCTGCATTGCCGCCGCATATATTCACATCATTAGGAAAACTTGTCAGCATATGACTAAAGACAACAAGAAAAACCTCTAGGTCACACCACTGCAGAGGGTCATGACGTGCTACAGGGACAAGAAGACCTTGGCTGCGTAATACATAAGTTGCAACACAACAAGTTTCTATAAAGAAGACAGTATGCCCTGATGGATTTTAAAGACATGTTTATTGGTGGAATTAAATTGTCCAAAATAAACACTAGTCTTAAAATAAAAAATGTTCAAACAAACTTTTCCAACAGCATTTAAGCTTTTTTTTAAACAAAACAAATAAAGAAATGTAGGGGGGAAAAAATCTGAAAATAAAATGTTAAACATTATTTTCATAAAATGAACATTGCACAGCACTCGTAATGTAAGTGAGAGGTGAACAAGAAGTAACAAGTGCAGCTGCTTTAATTTAACACTTTTTCATTTTTTAAATAATTTAACATTTAAATACATTTTTCAGATAAAATCAAAAGCAAAATAAATATAGCAAGTCAGCCTAAATCTCAACAAATAATAAGGTTTGTGGTGTTGCCCGTCTTTGTTGGGACGTCTCGTCCATATATTTTACACAATGATAGTAACCATCTGCTGTTGGTCGGAACTTAAATATTCCAAAAAATAATCCAAACTATCGATGTATTTTGGGCGCCCCCGCTCTGTCGCCGCTGCTGGTGTGTTCACAAGTTTAACCTACCACCCTACCCTATGGCAACAAGCGTGATTGGCAAGAGGTGAATCATTGGCAATAGATCCTCCAAATGATTGGCATTTTGTTGCGTCAATAAATGAACAAATCTGCGCAAGACATCATCAAAATGATCTCACTAATTTTATTCCGATGTCGATGAAAAAAATATTGCGATAATTATCATTTTATCGCCCAGCACCACCAGAGATGCCATCGAACCAAGGTCTCCCTGAGAGCTGCGTACTCCCCACATATACATGAAACTGCAGCATCGGGTATGAAATGGAATCGGTATTGACTTTTCATCTCTGTGGATGAGACTGCGATCTCAGCCGAACTGATTTAAGGAATTCAAATGTATTTTCCAAGGATTCCTAGGGCGTGAAGAGCGCTCTTGGCCAATCGGGGGAATCCTAATTTATGACGGAGGCAGATTTAAAGATTTGGAATAAAATAAGTCCTGGGGCCAATACGGCTGATGAGACAGACACCTGAAGCAATGCCTCATTAAGTAAAAAACGAAACAACACCTCCAACCTGCACGGACAATTCGCTGTGACAAAAAATATGTAACAATGATCAATAGCGATGAGAGCAGTATGCACATTACTGCACACACAATCACACACACACACACACACACACACACACACACACACACACACACACACACACACACACACACACACACACACACACACACACACACACACACACACACACACACACACACACACACACACCCAGACAGCAGTGTGACTGCATTATAATAGAGTCAATAAATGGTTTGGTTTGCACTTTCCCGGCCGAGCCGTCCGCCATTAAACTATGTGAGATGAGTGCCACCGTTTCTAAGGCTTATCGGGCCTAATTTGATGATCTGTCATGCATGCAGAGCAGCGCCAGGCTTCACACATCCATCTCAGACACTGAATTTTAGCAGTTTGCCTCCTTCTCCCTGGCGACATCAATATTTGGACATGTGCACATGGCAAGCACAATTCACAAGCAGGCCGACAGTCAGCGGTCACACACACGCAGCCGCTCATGCAAGACACGTCTTACGGTCATTTTACATCAAGCGTGATTTTTTGCAATGAAAAAAAAATAATAATAATGTGTCACTGAATTAAGCCATGCACATTCAACGCGATACTCCCTTTGTATCCCATGTATGGCGCTACCCGATGGGCTGTAAAACCCTGTGATGCACACGAGAATCTAAATATGAATATAAATTTGTGCTGCAGCTGATTTTTCCTCCGCATATTTGAGACGCTGTGTTTATTCTTGATGTGAAATGGCCATTACACACAT
Organism: Zeus faber; assembly: GCF_960531495.2. Taxonomy (NCBI): domain Eukaryota; kingdom Metazoa; phylum Chordata; class Actinopteri; order Zeiformes; family Zeidae; genus Zeus; species Zeus faber. The sequence continues at coordinate 11,887,974 of NC_137190.1, read as the reverse complement.
AGACAGGCACACCAGCACACACAAACAGTACACACACACTACACACGCACTACACACACACGCACGCACGCACGCACCCACACACACACACACACACACAGGCTTCCAAGCTTGTGTGTCCGTAGGCTGCCACATACACTTGAATGCATGAATAGGCCTCACACAGTTTGCCTGGAATCCAAGATGAACCAGATGAACACAGTCATGCTGCCAAGATCATTGAGACAAACACGTCACGCACATGCACCTGTCCATTTCATGCACATGCATACTTATGGAACCACGACGCACATATCACGCATACAGCGACGAGGGACCTGCTGTGAATAATAATTTTGTTTGCAGAGCTGATTTGAGGGGCTATTAAGGGTGCTTAGGTGGGGGATCTCATAAATATGTGATGAGGTGACATTGGCATGAGTTGATGAGGTTGTAAGTCAGCAGCACAGGGTTTAGAAACCCAACGCTAATCCACTCAGGGATCACCAGAGCCGAGCCATCGTCACCGTGTGGTGATGTCAGCGGTGGCCATGCTCCCCCATCAACACGAGAGCTTTCTAGTTAATTCAACCGACACATGGCTCACTTGTGACAAGCCAAAGCACCAAAAGTTAAAATACCTCTATTGAGAAAACATGAAATACTTTTCCTTTTTTATTTTATGTCAGTATAAACATGGCTTTTCGCAGTTTACAAACTGAAATGCAGGAATTCCACGGCCTTAAATATCGAGATTATTTAGATACAACACACGGGGCGGTTCAGGGAGCTTCCGTATTCCATGGAGGAGAAGACACTTCAGTGTCACACGGTGTTACACCCAAGAACATGGCTGCCGACCCACGGCACAGGCTACGCAGTAACCTTTGCAAAACCCCCTCTAACCCCCCCCCCCCCCCCCTTTAAAAAAAAAAGAATAATGAAAAGATCCTTCTCCGGGGACCGCTCGCTGGCTGCTCCGCCGGCGGCGCCGCGACTCATGGCTCGTCGTTGGGTTGCCGCCATCGCAGCAGCTCGGCACTGAGTCGTCCATTTGTATTCAGAGCGACGCTCCACACAGATGGCAGGTTGCTTGTTCTTCTTGTCCACCCCCCCCCCCCCCCCACCCCCCGAACCCCCCCAAACCCCCACTTCCACGTTGAGGCATCCTCCCTCCAGAGATACTGAGCTCAGGCTGCATTAACGTGGTGACACCTTGTCCTCCGCCCACAGCTGGACGCTGAGGCCAGCGATCTGCTGAAGGAGCTGCAGAACAAACTCAACACGGTTCTGGATGAACTCAGCGGAGTGTTTGGCTCCAGGTGAGAAGGAGCGAGAGTGACTCATTGTGACGGTGTGTGTGTGTGCGTGTGTGTGTGTGTGTGTGCGTGCCTTTTTTAGTACCTGTCCCCGGTGTCCGAACGCACGCGTTTGCGTGTGTGTTCCGCGCCTTTGTATTTTATTTTGTTTTTATTTTTTTTTGCGCGCCAATTAGGGGTTTGCACGACTACTGATTTTTGAAAGTCGGCGTCAAAGCTGCACAGACCAACGCTAAAAATTAAATCAAAGCCATCCTCCGCTTCCGCTGTGCCTACACGGACTCCGAATCAAACATGTCCAACAATCATGTCCAGAGAAACATCAAAACGGAATGTAAAAGCAAAAGGAACCACAACGACAGTAGTGCCTGCCAAAGCATCCGCTGATTTCCTGGGGAAAAATAAATGGCCGAGCGGCTTGGAAACAATTGTGACGACTATTCTCTTCTGTTCCGTCCTCTACCGTCCAGTTTCAAGCCTGTTATTGAAGATTGTGTCAAGCAGATGAACCAGGAGCTGGTTCAGATGAAAGGCCCGGCCAAAGGGAGCAACGCTGCCATGGATGCCGAGACAGTTCTCCGGCCGCTCATGGACCTCCTCGATAAAAAGTGAGTCTCGGCGAATCGCCGGAAAAATGGGCAACGTACATTTGAAGGGACACTGATGTGGCTTTTACAAGATCAGAGTCACAATTTTTATGGCTTTCCCCTTTTTCTGTCAAGGGTATCGAAAAAAATTGTGCATTGCAATGGACAGACGGTAAAATTGGAATGGGGAAATCATCAAATAAATCATGATCTGAAATGTCTCCAGATATCATATGTATATCTGAATAACTGGGATATTATAATATATTAAAATAATCTAATGATGAGGCCTCACACCAGGGATTGGAAGTATGAAAAGAACAGTTCATTTAATTGCATGCAAATTTTTTTTTTTTGGTTGGCGCATAATGAACAACTTGGCTATGTATAAAACGATGGTGAAAAGTGCAGAAGAATGAAGCGTAGCCTGTGGAGCTTCCGCTGCCCAATGGAGCGGCTCATTTAAGCAGCCAATCCCAGCCACTCTTCCTGCCCCTCCGCCGCATCCACCTTTTGGGGCTCTACTCTTCCGCCCAATGGGGGGGACTCGAGCTCATCGCTTCTATGTTTCAAAGCTCTCCAAGTTTTTGCTCAAGCCTTGCAGGGGAGTGATGGGAAGTAGACGCAGTTCACACCAAACTCAAATGATAAATGATACAAATTTTGAAGTGATTCAACAGGAGCTGTGTCCGTCAGACAAACTCCAGAAAAATCTCAGCAAAAAAAATAAAATCAGCGACACAGGACAGTAGGCTTGGGTGATATCCAAAATGTTATCATGTTGCACGATATTATCGTTGCATATCGGCGCATTTTTGGTGTCATTCAATTACGATAAAAAAACTATAAAACCAAGTAATAAATACACTCTGTATTTGTTTACTTTGGAGAAACTGTGAACCTTTATGGTGGATCTCGGAGAGCAGATCGCTTCATGCCACTCCAACTAGGAAGTTGCGCATGGGCGTTGACCTGACAGGAAAGGACTTCCCGCGCGAACAGTGACCAAGCGAGCGCGAGTGAGGAAATATAAGCACGTCATTGAAAAAAAAAAATAATAATAATAATAATTTCACTTCCACCACGTCCATCTAATTCCTCGCTGTACATCCGCTTTGTGCGCACAGGTGAATTAGCATTGTCCTGCTGCTCCCTGAGGTCCAGCGGGCGGACGACGATATTTTGATATCGTGAAAATATTGCCTGTGGTGGCAAATATCGCGGTATTTGATATTATCCAATACCGACCCGAGCCTACAGGATACCGATGACAATTCAATTCAATGTCAAACTAAAATCCCAATGACTCTCCCGTAAGCCTCTATTCTGTTATTCATGACGAGCGTTTCAATTCCATCTCATCTCCGACTCCTAATCAGAATTGATTCCACCCAAGCAGACAGGTGAGTCACAAATCGAAAACTAGTAGTGCAGTTTTTATTAACAGCCATATTCCTTGTTCTATTGTACTGCCGACTCAAACACTTGTTTCTCCATGCTTATGCACCGCGGCACATTCAACAAATATCTCAATCAATCCAGAAGCCAACCTAAAATAATGTGTTTACTTATTTGCATCGTACATCTTTGGGAGAGCCGTCGGGTTAGTATGGCTCAACTAAGCCCTACTGATCAGACACTTGTCAAACCAACATTGAGGCCAATGGGGTATTACAGAGAATCCTCTTAATGATATGCAAATGCTAAATCCTTCTTCATATCTCCTAGACCATGCTTTTACAATAGAGTGAGATTAAAGTTTAAAGCGGTTGCATTTATTCCTGTTGTTGTTTTTTTTTTTTTTTTGTCAACCGTTTTGTCAACCTGTCGCCTTGTTGACTTTTTTTTTTTTTTTTTTTCGGCTTGAAGTCACAAAACGGTAATTGCCCTTTCCTTTGCCTGTTTGCAGTTTGATGTTATTTGCCAAGATTTGCGAGAAGACGGTGCTGAAGCGAGTCCTCAAAGAGCTGTGGAAAATTGTGCTGATCACCATTGAGAGAACAATTGTTCTGCCCCCACTCAGTGACCAGAGTGTGAGTGTCTGTGTCTCTCCGTTGCCCTCTCTTTTCGGGCTGGCGGTCCTCAAGCCCCGCCCCCCATTCCCTTTCATTCTCACGCCCCTTCTCCCTCTTTCGTTCCTTTCCCTTTTTCCCCAAGTGGTTCACATTTCTTTTCCTGTGGATCCTGTCTGTACCTGCCTCTTTGGTTGTTTGCCTCCCCTCCTCTCCGTTTGACTGTCCCTCTGTCCATCCCTACATCACACTTTTTTTTTTTTCTGTCAGTCCGCCTCGGATTCTTTTTTCATTTCTCTCACGCGTCTCTCACCCATTTCTCCGATGAGAAATGGCCAACATTAACATGGCCTCGCCTCAACCTCATAAGTCTCATACGCAAGCTTATGTAAATGCCAAGTAATCCTTCCAGATTCGGAAACAAGTGAGGCACTCAGTTAAAGTGCCCACCAGACATTATGCTTTTAACAAAGCAATCTCATTATTGTTGTGCTACTGTACACCTCGTGCGTAGTATTGAATTTTTGATGAAATGGGATCACTTCTCGGAGAGCCTTTGCAAACTAAATGTTTAGTATAGCATCACGGATGCTTTCAACCCCTGAAGGCACAAACCATCCATATGCATCAAGTGGTCCCGTTTAAAATAGTGAATGTTTAGGTGCAGCGTGAATCAAGGTGACAATGCCTACAAAGGTCAACGTTATTCAAGCTGATATATTTTCTTTTTTTTTTCGCACAATAATGTCTTTTCTCTCTTTTTTGGGGGGTTTTGTATGACTCTTGAGACTCTCCGAGGACCCCCTTGAAGCTGTGTTCATAAATACGTACAGTAACATTCATGATCATTTTATGAACCATTATTTTGAATGGTCAACTGTAAATTGTTGTTGACGTTGACGTGCCACCTTGCATCGCCCTCTCCTCGACAGCAAGGTGCTCAGATGATCTTCAGCGCCGCCAAAGACCTGGGACAGTTGTCCAAACTGAAGGTAATTATCAGAGCGGGATCTTTTCCCAGCGACTCAGTGGTAGCATTACCAGGTCCCCCCCCCCCCCCCGGCGACCAAACGGATTTACCACAGCTCTGCTCTCATCCCAGCAGAATAGTGTGAAACATGGCATCTTCATCAGACAAAGATTGTGACTATGTCCGTAGTCATTCCCAGAAAAATGTGGTCAACATGGCCAAGACGGCGATGACACGCTTCAGAATTCATCAATGCAGTCCTGCTCGTGTCTAGTTCGGCTAGTGCTGTTAAAAGGCAGGGTGGTGCGATCAGTTTTTTCATGCCATTCCCTGCCTGGCCCTGTGGCCCCGTCGAGGCTGGGATTCTTATCAGATAAGCCTGCGATTCCAGCGGGATTCTTTCCACCCGAGTCGACTTGCTATCATCTTGGCAGTGGAATGCCGGCGGTACAGCGAGATTAACGCTCCAATTTCTGCTGGTCGTGAGTTATGTACAGGCTGGGAACATGTTGTAGCAAGCTAAATCTGGGCAATGCACAGAATGGCTAGCCACTAAAGCACAAAGCTATACGGTCAGGTTGGTTTCTAATTGCTCCCTTGAGCTTACCCCCCGCCCCCCGAGCCCTGGGTAGTGAAGCGTTGGAATGGAACATTGAAAAGGTTTCACGCTGATGGCCTATTATTCGCCATTCTTGTGTGGGATGGTCTCAGAGGGCATGCATTTAGGGATATTGGAGTGTGTGTGCGTTGTAAACACGTGTTTATGCATATATTTCTGTTTATGTGAATGGTTATACATATGTATTGCAGGTCGGCATTTATCAAATATGCGATATTTAAAATCTAGTGCTCAGATACCTTTCGAACAGAATGTTGAATGGTGGACCTCTGCCAGAGTATTCTTCTGGCTCCTTCCCATAAGCATTGGAGAGATCATCTCCTCATCATCTCAGATAATGATTTACCTCCTAATTAATTTAAATTGCTATCCTTTGTCAGCCATTGCCTTTTATCTTTCATAAATAAGACTAAATTAAGACTTTTAACGTTAAGTATTCCACCCATGTAATGCCTTGGACATAATGCTTCACACCTCAACCGAGTTAGGGCATCTGTAAAAAACCAACGGATGGAGGTCTTTTCGCTACAGGAGCATGTTATTCGAGAGGAAGCCAGAAGTCTGACGCCACGGCAGTGTGCAGCCATGGACCTTGTGCTTCCCACCATCAAGGTGAGTTTCTTGGTCTAAATGTTCCCCCGGAGCCATCGGCCTCTGGTAATCTGCTGAGCTCAACAGGGATATTGGATAGCGGCATCAAATCCCAGATACAGATTTGCTGTGGGCTCAAATCAGCATGCCACGGATCAAAGACACTTGGAACTCATGGGCGGTGACGAAGCAGATCGGATCAATTTGAACGTCACTGGCAGGGAGCTTGGATTTTTTTGTCTTTGAATGCTGAAATGGATAGCATCGAGTGCAACAGAAATACACCGTGTTTAAGAGGTTAATTTTAGTTCTGAGTTTGTTTTTTTTTAAATCCGCTCGTATAATATTGTCCTCTATTAGATCACGTATTGCTTTTTTTCATTTGGCTGATCGTCAAAGCAAGGTATAGTTTTGTGTAACGTCCCATTACAAAATACGCATTTTTACTGTACCACAGTATATGCAACAGAAAAGTCATATAACTGCTGCCAGTAAAGGGGTTTACTGTATTGGATTATGCCAATTACAAGTTGTAAGTTATGGAAATTAAAATTCCAAAACTGTAACAGTGGCAAGGATTTTGTGGCAACAAAATAAGAAAAAAAATGTCATAACACAGCACGGTGATTTATTCAAATATGATTCATTACAGAAGAACAAGAATACAAATAACATGTAAATACCAAATTCGCATCTGCTCAGTAGCCCACATCTAAAGCCCAAATCTCCAAAAATATGATTTTTTTGTGCTTATACTGTAGATGGCTTAAGAAGCTTTATAAATCTCTCTATGAGTCTATATACGAGTACACTTGGTGATTATTCCACTGAAATAACCTTCAACACGTAAGAAATTTCTTAATGAACTTTAGACCTGTGAATTGTAATGGATATGATTATGGCGAAATGAGTTTGCCCAGCAAATGTACCCCTATCAAACAGCAATCTCACACCCAATGCATTTCAAATGATTCAATATACTTACACCCGTACATACATCTCCTCTTTGAGGAGAGGTTTACGGTGAGCACACATTCACTATACTGCACCACCATCCCGCCTCACATTAATATGCTTCAACACATTTCACACATTCATAACAAAGCTGACAGGCAACCGCAGTCAACTACTGTCAATGCTTCCAGGAAGATTTATTAGACAAATTTTGTTTAAACCCCCCCCAAAACTCCCAAATCACAGATTCGGGAGTTTTGGGGGGGGTTGATCAACCCTTTCGCCCAAATACTTAATTCCTTTCCTCTCAACAGCAGCTTCTGCCTTAATAAGATCCAGTCACGGCCTTTTCCCTGCACTCACCTTCTGCAGTGGTGAGTGGTCACGTCTCTTGACAGGCAGGCAAAGCCCCGTCTCCCCTACTCTTTCAGGCTTATCAGCACACCACGCGTTGCCCATCTAAGCATGGTGCTCAGCTGGAAACGCATGGTAATTACCTATCGAGGTGGTTATTACCGCTGTCTTTCAGCTGCTCTCCCCAGTATATCTGCCCTCTCTCTCTCCCTGGAAATGCACTAAATCCATCTTCTGCTCCAGTGAAGTCTCCCATGCAACGGTAGCCAAAGAATGTCAGCTACCGGCAGTTGGTCACGATAAGTGACAGGTTAAGGTTTCTACTTAGTTTGGTTACATTTCCACACCGGATATTCCCAGGGTGAAGGAGCAGCACTTTGTAAATATGCCGTTGTTGTTTTTTTGTCTCTGCAGCAATACTTCCACGCAGGAGGAAACGGGTTGAAGAAGACTTTCCTTGAGAAGAGCCCTGATCTGAAGTCTCTGAAATATGCGCTCAGCCTTTACACTCAACCTACAGATGCCTTGATCAAGAAATATATATGCACCCAAACCTCTCAAGGTAAGGAGCCCTGTTTGGTATTGGTTCAAGCTCACATTCACCGAATAATGAATGAAGTGATGAGTGAGAAATTATGAATTAAATGAAGAATTGTCTTCTAAATAAAATGATCAATTTGGAAGAAGTAATGAGTAAAAAAATAAAATAATAATAATAATAATAATAATAATAATTATAATCGATTACTGAATTCAGATTTTTTTTTAATTCTACAATTAACCAACTGCATTTTCTGCAATTTTCTTCAACAATAAAATAAATCCTTTCAAATACAATCTTGAGTTGCCTTTTCCAATAACTCCTGATTATATGAGCAAAATGAAGTGCTTTTAAAAATAATTTTTGAAAATTTAAAAATAATGAAAATGATTTTCTCTCTATGCAGCTGTGACATGGGAGAGACTGTTTTTCCGCAGCCCGTTGCCCTGCTTTGGGGTCGTGGTTTTGCGGGACATAATTGTGCACATTTGTTCTATTCTTTTCCCCCTCGTCGGTATTGGAGGCTAGGGTGAGGTGTGAGGACTACAGTCAGGCTCAGGTTAGGTTCAGAGGAAAACATAATACCCTATTGGACTAAAGTAAGGGTTCAATGACCCTAGATGCAAAATGCAGTGAACATGAGGAGTCCCATTGTGATACTGCCTCTCCACTGTATTTCCGCTTACAGCTGTGGTTTTTAGATGAGCAACAGAAGCAACTACGGCAACTGTGGGGGTACAGCGAGCGAGGGCAAAGACCTTGCTGAATGGTTCAGTGTTGTTTCAAGAGTTCAGCGAATAATTCTTTGATGCTGGAATTGCATTTTTATTTGGGGTCTGAGTAGATGAATCTTAAATCTTAAATGGATGAGCACTTTTATATGTGCATAAAATCACAACAAAGGATATGCTAATGCCAATGTGTTTGCACTTTCTATGTCCTTTATTAATTGAGCGAACTGAGAGTGCCCTGGTGTTCTGCAGACTCTCTCGCTTCTCCGTGTTTTCCGTCTGAAGACTGTGGGGACGGGCGGTGTTGGTCCCAATGTCAGCTCCGTCTCCAGCCCTGACGGTGTCCACTGGACATTGGAGTAATTGTGTTTCTCGCCGCAGTGATTCCAGCATTTATCTCCGTTGCTGCAACTAAATACAAATATAATTGTGGCTAGCTTCGGTCGGGCCTCACGCTGTCTCCATCTCTCCCTCTCCCTCTCTCCCTGAGTAGCCCTCCTCCACCCCTCTTTCAGTGAACTGCATGAAAACACATTAAAACATTGAAGTCACACATCAGAATATCAGACCATGCAAAAATGAATTAGTCCACAAATTCACCTCTTTGACATGTTTTGTTTACCCTCCTCTATGTCATATTTTCAACTTTCTTCCTCCTGTCTGCATTTTCTCCACGAAGGCACGAGTTTCGCGGGTCAGTGCAGACCCCCCCCCCCCCCTCCATTGTCACTGTTGACCCAGTTCTTTCCGTGTTTTCAACCATCTGTCAATACGTGAAAGTGTTGAGGCCCCCCCTTCTTTTCCCATGTGGCTGCAAGAATGCAGATATACCTTAAGGTGTCTGGAGAGATTGGGGAGGGAATTTAGCCCAGTGGAGCCGTGGAGCTTTAAGCTCCCGGTTGCCTCGGCCGTGCGCAGCCTTGCGGAACGCTGCGCGGGGCGGACGGAAAGGAAACAGGCTGGTGATGGTCGCCAGCTAGTCAGCCAGCCAGCCAGCAGGCTCAACCAGCGTCTCCTCCCTCACTGACGAGCAGATGGGAAAAGATGCACGGTTGCGTGCTATTTTAAGGCGCTCTCGCGCTGCCTTTCTGTCTCTCTCCCCCTCACCCTTTTGCTCTATATATCTTACCCTCATTACTCTCTTTCAATCTTTGACCGCCCACCGCCCCCCTTCCCACTCTTCTTCTACTCGTCTCTTTGTGTTCGGTGCCTAACTACATTCTCACCGTTTTTCGATCGCCCCCCGGTCTTAAAGGGACGGTTACGATTTTTCGTCTTGTTCCGTCTCGGATTTATACACCGCTCGTGCGGTACAGAGCAGACTGCAAACGCGAAGCTCCATGCTCACATCACAACTGCAAAGCAAGAAACGGGGGACAAATCGACAACCTGCGTAACGGGGGACAAAAATCAGCCTTCCGCCAGTTAGTGAAGTCAGAGGCTCATCACGTCAGCTTTGCCTGAAATATGGCGTGAGCTTTCGCTTCTTTTTTTTAGACTGTATTTGTTGCTGCTCCTTATCTAAGGTTTAATGTGATTTCCCTAAGGGGGGGAAGTGAGGTGGCAGAGGCACATTAGGTCAGTAAGCAGCGCGGGGGAATGGACGACGCCTGACATGCGACGTTGGAACCTGGATGTATAAATCACGACCGCCAGTGCACTCAGAGGGGGGATGCACTTAGACGACGCCGTGCAGCGGTTTATTCCAGCAAATTATGTTAGGGTATTTTTTGCAATGGGTAGGATGCTACAGCATGCCGCATTTGTTATTATTTTGACAGAAAAGTGCAAGTTCATAACAGAAAGATACAAACCGAACGTCAGTGAACCAAACTTACCGCTCAAATGAGCTCCCTCTTTATTCTTTTTTCCCCACCAGCTATAGTGGCTGGATAATTGCGGCTTCCAAGTGTACGATAATTATTAGAAAATGTTTGAAAACCTGTTAATGAGCCGACAGGACTCTTTCACAAGCGGGCTGCAGCGTAAGTTACACTTGCAGATTCACTATTATCACACGGTCGGATGTTTTCGTGTAGTGTGTTGGTTTTATGTTGCAGCTGTGACTCAGTAGCAGGATTTTCAAACGTTTGTTTCTGGCGAGTTTATTAAGCCTTGGATTTGATTGAAGACCAGATTTTTCTTTTAAATGTGGAGTTATTAATGTTTTGGGCCATCTTTCCTGTATGTTTGGTCAAATGAGGTTCTACCGTATGCATACTGTATGTGTGTGTGTGTGTGTGTATATATATATATATATATATATATATATGCATACATATATATACTCCAGGGATTTAAATACATACTGTATATATATCCCTGGATGTCTCGTCAAGGCAGCATCTTGATTTGTGAGCAAAGCGACCACAAGTACAACTAGACCCTCCCTTATCAGCCCTGCATTTTTAACACCTTTCCATTTTAATATATCCGCCCGACTCCCCTGTGTTTTATCTGCTGCCGCTGCTCTCCTTTATCTTCTCTTTGTTCTGGTCCCCTGCTTCATACTTCATACTTTCACGTTCCTCAAACTCGGGGACTTATGGCCCTCTTTTCTACTGGACAAAGAAATACTCATTAACTGGGTGTTTGACTATCATCCATGTTCAGATGTTCCAGTATTCTTAAAAAGACGGGGGCACTTTGTTTGTTTTCTAATCAGTCGATGTGACGTTGGCCTTTTTAATTTCCCAGAAGTCCGGGGCCTAATTGTGCCGTAGCGATGGTGTCGCTGCCCAATCCCCATTCCCTCAGCATCATTAATCAGGAAGCTTGTTTCATTATCAGCTGTAATGGGCACTTCTTGTTTGGCACATATTGATAAGCTATTGCATCAACAGAGCCCTTCATCAAGCCACAGGCAGAGTCACCTGCCTCCCAGCGTCCCACATCTGTTCGCCCTAGGGTGGGGAGGGCAGGCGGCGCTCCAAGCATCAGGCAAAAAAGTGAATAGTTGTGTTAAATGTTATATGTTCAGGCTCCGGAAATCATTTGAGAGTTGCTGAATGCATCATCTGCTGGCCGCAGATTCAACTAGATCCGTCGTCATTAGGATTCCTGGACATGTGTTTGTTAACTGGCTCAATAACAACAGCTAACCGAGAAAAAATATATATAATAAAAAATGAATGAACTATGTCTTTCACGATGCTCGCTATATGATGCTTCTCTGCTTCCCAGTCTCTCTCTCTTTGCTTCGCTTGTGGCATGTGCTGCCATAGCTCCATCTAATGGTTTGTTTGGTATACCTGGTTTCAGGCAGATTGTCTTGGCGTTAGTTTCATTGCTTATTTCAAGCTCCCGTTCACGCCATTCAAGATTCAAGATTCAAGATTTCAAGATTTTTTTTTTTTTTTATGTGACAAATGAAAAATCTTGAAATCTTGAATCTTGAATCTTGAATCTGCATTAAAGCTCTGGGCAGAGTGTTTATTTTTTGGTTGTTCTCTGTTCTCGTTCAGCCTGAAGCCAGAGGAACCTCTCTGTGCTGCTTCACCGTGAGCTGAGTTGACACAGGGGTGAGATGTTAAGTTAGGGCTGGCTGAGCGCACGCTGATATTGAGTACTCTTTCAGAATCATAATATTCCAGAATGCTGTGGCTTCATTTGCATTGGGATGAATATTGATGTAGTTGAATATACAGTATGTACAGTATCAGCCACAACATTAAAACCACTGACAGGTGAAGTGAATAACATTGATCATCTCATTCCAATGGCACCTGTCAAGGGGTGGGATATATTAGGCAGCAAGTGAACAGTCAGTTCTTGAAGTTGATGTGTTGGAAGCAGGAAAAATGGGCAAGCGTAAGGATCTGAGCCACTTTGACAGGACAAAATTGTGATGCTAGACGACGGGGTCAGAGCATCTCTAAAACGCCAGGTCTTGTGGGGTGTTCCTGGTATGCAGTGGTTAGTACCTACCAAAAGTGGTCCAAGGAAGGACAACTGGTGAACCAGCGACAGGGTCATTGGCGCTAAGGCTTATTGATATGCGTGGGGAGCGAAGTTTAGCCCGTCTGGTCTGATCTCATAGAAGAACTACTGATGCATAAATTGCCAAAAAAGTTAATGCTGCTATGATAGAAAGATGTCAGAACACACAGGACATCACAGCTTCCTTCCTATAAGGCTGCCTAGCCTTAGACTGTCCAGAGTGCCCATCCTGACCCCTGTCCACCGCTGACAGGACCTACAATGGGCATGTGAGCGTCAGATCTGGACAGTGGAGCAATGGAAAAAGGTGGCCTGGTCTGATGAATCACTTTTTTTTTTACATCGTGTGGATGGCCAGGTGCGTGTGCATCATGTACCTGGGGAAGAGATGGCACCAAGATGCACTATGAGAAGACAGGAAGCTGGCGGAGGTGGTGTGATGCTCTGGGCAATGTTCTGCTGGGAAAACCTTGGCTCCTGGCGTCCATGTGGATGTTACTTTGAGACATACCACCTACTGTACCTACACATTGTTTCAGACCAAGTACACCCCTTCATGGCAACAGTATTCCCTGATGCCAGTGGCCTCTTTCAGCAGGATAATGCACTCTGCCAGGAACATGACAAAGAGTTTAAGCTGTTGACTTGGCCTCCAAATTCCTAAGATCTCAATCTCATCGAGCATTTGTGGGATGTGCTGACACAACAAGCCTGATCCATGGGGGCCCCACCTCGCAACTTCCAGGACTTAAAGGATCTGCTGCTAACGTCTTGGTGCCAGATACCACAGGACACCTTCAGAGGTCTTGTGGAGTCTATGCCTCCACGGGTCACAGCTGTTTTGGCGCAACGAGGGGGAGCTACACAATATTAGGCAGCTTGTTTTCATATTGTGGCTGATCAGTGAATATAGATGATAGTTATAGATTTAGTTTACACATGCGCATGACAATAGTGAATACCAAGCAAAATGGGATGAGGAAGTATTTCAGCAAAACCCATTGATCAACCTCAAACTTACCTACCGTCACGACAGTTTGATGATTAATCACTTGTGTCAAGCATTAACAGAAAACACAAGATGCTGATAGGCAATCTCGCACGCCGTCAGTTACCAGCACAGTCCGGCACGACCGATGGCAAAATCGTTTAAACGGGAACCGAAGACAATTTCATCATTTCATGATTTCCTTCGCGGTTAAAGTGTGGCTAATTTGCATGTACAATCAAACATCAATTAAGGTACCGAGGCCTGGAGTGCTCCTCATAAGTTCCACGAGAGTACTCAAAGAGGGAAATCAGGTGAACTGCACATCTCTGGTCTACATTTCATTTTCAGCTGCAGGGCAGAGTACAGAGCTTTCTTTCCAACCCTTTTTGGATCAATGTCGAAGGGATCCAATTTCTGAAAAACTGCAGCCTAAATCTCTCTCTCTCTCTCTCGCTCTCTTTCTCTCTCTCTCTCTCTCCCTCTCTCTCGCTCTCGTCAATTCTTGGCATGTGTCCAGGTCAGTCAGCCAATGTATCGGTGGGGGAGGTGTCGATGCAAGTGGATCTCATCTCTCACCCTGGCACAGGAGAGCACAAAGTCAGCGTGAAGGGTGAGCTTCCCCACACTCTCTGTCCAGTTGTTCCACATCCTCTCATTTAAATGCCCCCCCGCCCCGGCAAATAAATGGCCGAGGACTCACCGCTGGCAGCTCCGAAATATCATCATCTTTAAGACAATAATAATGTTGACAATTTTCACGGCATTTTATGCGTTTTATAATTTAGTTCTTTATTCATGTTTATTATCCAGAGAATAATAATGAAATTAGCATTAGAAACAATTCCGAAGAATTATGCAAAAAAAAAATGTTTTTTTAAAAGAGCCATGTGACCAGAATCCAAGAATTGGTGTTGCCTTTGAAATTGGGAATATGGTAAAAACAAATCACCTTTCGTGCAGTTTCTTATTTTCCGTCCATCTGGATTTTTGGTGACATTCGTGGCCACACAGGACCAAAGCACTAGCGTTTCCAGCTCCATTGTCCCTGGTCTCAACTCTGGGGACACGTGCTTCTGTATTGAAGAGAATAGTTAGAAATGTGGCTGAAGTTATAAACATATTTTACAAGAAGTATAGCAATACCTTTCTTAATTAATATACATAATATATATGCTGTAAATCGATTTGTAGGATTTTCAGGCCGAATCTGACCCAATGGCAAGGTATATAAAAAAAACAATGCTGATGGGTAACTGGTGGAACTCTCCTTGTACTGCTTTCAATTTTAAAAATGAAGTTAATTATCAATGCTATAGACATATGCAGTATACCAAGACTAGGAAATCAATTATTGGTTATTATTGGTGGTTCCCTGTAGTTTAATTGGTTAGTAGTTTCAACACTGTAATTGATATTTAGTTACTTAGAATACATTGGGAAATTTGTACTGTCATGGTTAGAGGTGGCTGTCTGACCAAGGAGCTTCTTACTTGCTTCACTCCTTACGAAACAAAGGTTGTCCATAGCGGAGCTTATTCTGATTGCCCTTGTTGGAAAAAGAAATGGCAACCCGATGAAAAGCCATGGCGGATTTGAAATGTTATGCTCATAGTACAGGATCATTAGCACGCATATAACAACCATTAAAATGAACCGCCTTTGCCTGTATGCAATCAATATAACACTGGCATGTTGTTGCAAAAGGTTTCCAGGGAATGTTAAAGTGCTATGAGAAATTATAACCTAGTGCAGTAAAAGAGATATTTCACTGTCTCCTTGTGCTGTAATGATAATTGCCTCGACTGGCCCCAAGAAACTCCATTCAACCAAAGCTCCCACATATCAATCTGTTTTAGATTGTCATCAGCTCCTTTTAATTCCAAGGGTTGTTTATTAAAGAGAGTTGTTTATGCTGTCGAATGTACTGTAATGGCAATTTTACGCCTACTCATAAAATAACCCCCCTGTCCTTTCGCAGTGGTGGCTGTGAACAACCTCAGTTGGCAGACCAATGCCATGTTCCGGCCTTTCGTGGAGGTCAACGCCGTGGGACCGCACCTCGCTGACAAGAAGCGCAAATTCAGCACCAAGACCAAGAATAACAATTGGTCACCAAAGTACAATGAAACATTCCAATAGTGAGTAACCCTGCTCGGCTTGTTGGGGGAGAGCGGGTGGTTTAATTGGGTTACAAGTCCTCGCCGGATACTACCTACTTTGTTTGAAAGCGCAGAGGGGAAGACAGGGACAGTCCTGGGAATGTATTGACTTGTATCTGTTGTGACGCTGTAACTGTGTTCGCTGCGGCGACGGAAATAATCAGCACAGAGTGATCTTCAGACCGCGGGCCGCTGCGACTCTGAGATCAATGCAGGCTCAATGCTGTCGGCGTATGGATTCACTGCCGGCTCCGTCGCTTGAATTTTAAAAAGCCATTAACTTGTGTGGATAATTAGAAAACGGCCTCAAGGAAGGCTTGCAAGGGATAATGGCTCCCACAAATAAAGTCATTTATTTAACGTCCTTAACATGATTGAATTGTATCATCACAGTCACGCCTACACTAAGATGCCCGTTCTCTGCCAAAATATCACCCAGCCAAACTCTTTTACTGGCAAACGTTATGCAGCTATGAGCATGGCAAAATGCCAGTCAGAGCTATTGGTTTGCACTGACAAACAATGGAGTTTTCCAAAATGAGACTTTGTTTATATATATTTTTTTCTCCCTAGAATATGTGTACATGCATATTTGGCTTCTCCTCGTTTACCTTGGGAGTTTTTGTTTGCTTGGGAACTCGGGCATAGAGAGTTCACTAAATATTTATTTTGTTTATTGACACGTTGAGGGTAGATTGATAGTGTTTTTCCATCTACAGTACCACACAATATTATTATGATGACCATTCTCAGGCTTTAAAAGCTTTTTTTAAAAATTTTATTCACCATTGGCATCGATATTGTGACATTTTATACATAATGACTATTTCTACCAACTTTTCGGGATGCCATCTAATGTGCATCACAAAAATATTTCACTGGACAAATTCAGTCTAATAAACGAAATTAAATATTTCAATTTTGTGACTATTGTGGCGATACTAATTTAAGTGGGAAATGACGGCACAACTTCCAAATAAAATATTTTTGTACAATTTTGAGGCTGTAGTAAAAACTCAAGTATGCAGCGTAAAGTAATTATAAAAAAATCCCCAACCTGTTTTTCTTGTAATATTATTTGGTATTATATCGGCCGTTATTCTTCCCGAATATTAATGAACGCAAATCTTTTTTTTTTTTTTTTTCACAGTATAAATGCACATTAGTTAGAATTGTAGTTGCATCTTGTCTGTTGCACACTATCCCGTCTTCTGATCTACTTTCCCTCCGCAGCGTTCTGAGTAACGAACACGGCCCCGAGGCCTATGAGCTGCACGTCTCAGTGAAGGACTACTGCTTTGCCCGCGAGGACCGCATCATCGGCATGACGGTCATCCAGCTCCGGGAGCTGGCAGATAAGGGGAGCTGCTCCGCCAACTACCCCCTGGTGAGGAGCGTCTCCATGGACGAAACTGGCCTCACCATCATGAGGATACTCTCTCAAAGGACCCACGACGAGGTGGCCAAAGAGTTTGTGCGTCTCAAGACGGACACGCGCTCGGCCGAGGAAGTGTCGTAATGGGTTGGGCGGGGCGGGGCGGGGCGAAATGCAGTATCAAAAGAGTTGTGTTGTCTTAATTGTAAGGGAGAGAACGAGAGAGGGGGAGAGAGAGGGAGGGGGAGAGGGAGAGAGAGAGAGAGAGAGAGGGAGCTGTGGAGTCGGGCTCTCGGTAGGAGAGAATGATTGTCCAAAGAGAAAAGGAGGAAGGAGCAGGATTCCCATCTGAGACAGAAAGAGAGCGAGAGAGGGAGAGAGAGAGCGAGAGAGAGAGAGAGAGAGCGAGCGAGAGAGAGAGAGAGAGAGAGAGAGAGAGAGAGTTGTGTTTGTTTTTGTGCATGTGCGTAAAACATCTGTTGGAATGTTCATTTTAAACTACAGTATGTACAAGTGTTTACTTACCGTATGCTTACTATTAAGTACTATATTCTACGAGTTACGTTAACGAGACATAAAAATACTTTTTGTACAACATCTTGTCTTTTTGAACAGAGATTTGTTCCAAGTGCCAAACCAGAGAATAAAAAAAAAAATAAACAAAACAAAAAAGTATATGAATTATGGTGAACTTAGTATGTTTGAAATTTGCTCGATTATTTTGTCCGGTGTAACTCATTCTCTGACCGTGTGGCGTTTTGATCGTTAAAAGAGTCTTTCGTTTGCACCCTGGTTTTTGGCCCCTGACGTTTCTTCACACGGCACTGTTGTGCATGTCCCGTTTCTCGACCATGACTCTCCCATGACTCCACAGTGACCACTGGGCGGGGTCCTACACCCCGGCCTCCAAACTCTTTGTATTTTAAGTCAACCTGAAAAATATCATTTTTTTTAACAAATGGTGATGACTGCTATGTAAACCTTCATAGGTGTTTGTAATTTTATAACCATGACAACAATAACAGCCTCCAGTGCTAGCTGTCTTAGCAGAAAGGATGGAAATGTGTTATACTTTTTCTCTTTTTACTTTCTTTCCGTCGCTTTCTCCATTCCTCTTTGGCCATCAGCTTCCAGCCTTTCTGAATGACCACTGTGAACATGAGCTTTGGAAGGCAAGCTTACATTACATTGCTGACAGTTTGATATTGTTGTTTCATATTTTACGATAACTTTGTTCCTAAGAAACTGCCAAAGTTATATAAAATGTTTGTACAAAAGCAACCCATTACCTATATGAAGATATAGTATATGTACATGTGATCTATTACTTTTTCAATGCTAAATATATGATTGTTGATAGGGTGGTTATAAGATTTTATTTTTTGATTTCTTGTGAAGCTGTTAACCAATATGAGAGTTGCACATGTTACTTCACACATTAGTTAAATCAGCTTCTGTCATCGGATTTATTTTTCATCATGAAGGAAAGAGTCTAACATTTGGTAAATATGCAACATTCCTATGTATTGCACTGATGGCGAATTGTATGTCATGTAAATATATTTAGTGAGATATTGTACAAAAGTCTCAGTTTCTTTAATGCGGACAAAAGCATAAGCGTATAGAATACAATCTGTCCTTCCGTAAATTGCCATATTTGTAATTAATGAGTATTAACATTTGGAAGGTTTACTGCGTTACCGTCTCAGTAAATATTTCACCCATGGGCGTGCAAGCTATGATCCTGAAGACCTACTAGACCTCCTTGGTTATCGAACAATGGGTTGGCTCTCTAAATTGGAAATGTGCCTCCTTTTGGTGGTTAACCTTGAAAACTTGAATTACTATAATGATCCTGGGTTCTGAGGTAAGTCACTGCACCCTCAAACCCAGATGGCAGCAAATGTTATTCCCTTCAGATCCCAATGCAGAGACCAGGCATGAAACTCAAATGATTTATTCGAGTTATAGACTCTTTATTGGTCACGAGCCAACATATCTCATCACCTAAACTAGGGCATTATCAGTCCAGACAGAGTTGCTCTATTTGTCAATGTCAAGTAATTGTCTTTCCGATGGCGCCCTAGCTCAGCTAGGGAGAGGAGAGAACGACAGGAAAAAATGAGTGTGATGTAAGAGAGAAGGGAAAAGAGATTGGAATAAAGAAAGCAATGAGCAAGAAAGAGTGTGAGAGAGGTGGAGATATTAGGCTCTTTTAGCTTGGATCTTTGGTTCTTTCAATGCATATCCTTAAACCAGGAGTGATAACGGTGCCTAAAGCTAATAAGCTCAGATTTTCTCAAATTACACGAAAAGTCTTCAGCTGGGAATGTAATTTTGTGTATGGATGTACGCATGTACATGTCATGTAGAGTACTGAGCTGGACCACGGCCAAATGGAGAGACGTGCCAAAATGTAAGTATATACAACTTAGACAAGAATATACTATGACTAATATCATAAAAAATATATATTATTCAGCCATTTAGGAAAAAAATAAACATCCCGGTGAATTTTCCTGGATGGTTGGAGCCTTGCTTTACTGCTAGCAGGGCTTCCCTCCATTTTACCCAGAGCAGAGGTCTGTCTTGGGGAAGAACTGATGCATACTGCAGAGGAGCTGCCAAGATGCCTCATCTATCCTTGACCTCTGGAACCCTCACCTCTCATTTGCATATCGCCAATTCCTCCAGCATATGGCTGTGGCCATCATCAGCACACTGCAGAAGGTACATTGTGACCTCAGACAATAGGTAGTCTCTAATTGATAGCGGGTCTGTAATTGTGTGTGTGGGCTCTTTTGTGAAGAGAAACAGAACATAAGAAAAGAACTGCTAATTAGCAGAAAATGTTGACAATTTGCATAAAGAACACAAACAAAATTAAAGTCGCTGACATTGGCTTCTGGGGTTTGTCCCAAAAAGCCAATTCCACATAGTCAAGGTTCCTGACTAAGACAAATACTGTCACGGTTGGCTTGTTTCGCCACTGTGGATATGGAAGAAATATGGAATATGGAACATTTGAATATCTTCCTTGTCTGATATAAGTCCATACCCCAACCGTTAGTCAGCTACATAACTGCACATAACCTACTACCTTCTTCATGCAGATATATACGAAGAATAGTGCACAGGATGGAACACATCTTTGGCTATACATTTTTGTTAAATGTTTCACTCATCTCAACTACTAAGCAGCCTGCAGCTGGCTGGCATGCTTTGTATGCAATTTCAACAACACATGCTGGAATATACCCATATAAAGAAAACTCCAGCTAGACACTTTCATTCATGGTAAATATATTTCCATTATTTAAGTTGGGAAGCCCAATGTGATCGAAGTTTACTTGAAGTTAATTTAACTATTA
This sequence comes from Zeus faber, assembly GCF_960531495.2. Lineage (NCBI taxonomy): Eukaryota > Metazoa > Chordata > Actinopteri > Zeiformes > Zeidae > Zeus > Zeus faber. The sequence goes on along the minus strand of NC_137190.1, from coordinate 11,867,482 downwards.
AAGTATAACTCAAGCCTTATACTCAGCCTTATATTATAGTGTTCATCCATTGATAAATAATGTGCCACAAGCTTTTTTTTATACTACCTTTGTTTAATAACACATTCTGTTGCTCCTGCACCTAATTATTTGATGCAGGATGTAAACTCTCTTTAAGTATTCTGATCTTGTACCATCTCCCCTGTACAAGCCAGCTTTTCCTCCAAAACCCTCAACGTCGGCTCCGCAGCCTCTTGAATAAATGTTTTCTACTCTTGTCACAGAAATATCTCAATCTAACGCATCTCAATCGTGCCTAATTTTCCACCTCACCTCTGCTGTAATTTCACACCCACAGTGATTTCCTTTCTTCATGCCTAAGCGACAACAGTACTTCCAGTTCAACTGCTTCACAGTGGGTCGGCCAAACTTCTACCCGCCCCCTGTAGTAAGACAACTCGAACTTCATCCCTCCAAGGCGTCCCTCTCCGCTGGCTTGCAGCTATGTTCTGAATTGAAATTCTACTAGAACTACGTATATTATTTATCAGCAAATAACCAAGAGGTACAAGAGTCATAGATCCTTCGCTACACTGGAGAATACTGCCTGGCAAGTCCTGACAGATACATATTCCTTATGAAATTCAAAATTCTGAGTGAATTCTGTAATATATTCTAATACAGAGGGCAGCGAGGTTGACACATAATTTAATAGTTCCTAATTTGCAAGACGACGATGCATCATTGACAGGACCTTCAGGGAAGGGACATCAACTTGCCATCTGTGTTGCGAAGCAATGTGGCCAACTGTCTACCACAAACACCCAACAGACCTGAGTTTCCTGTGTCCTTCACACCAATGTTTTTTTTTTTTTTTCCTTTTTTTTTTCTCTCATCATTATTTATCCAGGGAAGATTGATGGAGCACACCCTCAAGGGAGAGCAGAGCATTACTCATTCACTGCACTGAGTTTTTCTTCCATTTGACCCAAAAACACAAACTAACAAACTTTCATTCGTTGGCTCTTTTTTCTGTGTCATGTTTTCCTTATTGCACACATGCATGTAGGCAATAAGTTAGGTTATCTACAAACTGTGTAAATAAACTGTATTTAATGAAAATTGTCAATTGAATGCAGGGGGGGATGTAAAAACCTTGCTTAAGACGACTCACGTCCCAGTAATTAAGACATTTCTTGTGTGCGTGTACTTACTTTTGAGTAGACTTAAAAGTTAGACTTGAAAAAATTTCAAGTCTGTCATTTTACTGTTACTTGCATATGTGTGTACTAATATATACACTATGTGTTGTATTTTTCTCATTTTAACAATCATCAATTGCTAACAAGTGCAATTACAATTTTACACACCTTACATCTGCATTTTTGTTATTGCTGCCAATAAGGTAATGGTTGGTCGTCTGCTGGTCCCAGTCATTTTCCATTTAGCCATACGTACAGTATGCAGTGCATCGGATGAAGTTAATACCAAGTACATGCGTTAAAACATGTGACTGTAAGTAATGCTGCTTCATATGTTTCTGTGTTTTCTGTCCATCTCTGTCTCTTCCATCTGTGTTTTCTGTCTATCGGGCTATAGGAGTCGCAGCCGCTTGACTGTCATATTGTGTGATTTGTCAAATGACAGGAGAGTGTCCCATGTATGATGCGCAGAAGACACATCATACAAACTTCATGATAGCCTCTCCCTTCTTATCCCGCCTGTTCTTGACTCCACCACCCGATGCGCGCCTTCTTTTTGAATTTTACAGTTGGCAGACTAACAGTAGGGTCACACCGCCGGCGACAGGGCTGCAGCGTGAAGCTGAGCAGCTCTCGTTTCGTCGCCATATGATCACACCGCCGGCCACGGGGCTTCTGTGCATCTAGGGTTAGTGGGCGTGTCGGCTCAAAAAGTTACTGGCTGGTGTGTGCGCGCCAAACATTCAAACCTCTCTCTCCTTTTCTATATTTAACATACTTTATATAGATACAGTAGATGGGGCCGTGCCTACATAGTTTTCTGTTAATAAGGTGTAGTTTGCTTACTTACTTACTTAGCAAACTTACTTACGAGCGCCGTTTGAAATGCTTTGCAGCCTGGCGCTTTGCAGCGCCCCGTCACCGGCGGTGTGACCGTACCGTTACGCGTTGACATCCCATGATGCCATTGTTCACTCTCCAAGACGCATTGTCACACCAAGCACCTTGTGACACTATGGCCCAGAATCCTGACTCTACCAGAACACACTACCGGTACCACTACAGAACTACACTAATGTACAGTAGAGAACTGGCAATCGAAGAGCAACGGTTTTGTGAGGTCAGTATCTACAAGGTCTGTCTGAAAGACGTGGCTACAATCTTAATCTGTAAGAGTTGCGACAATATTTATGTTATGAAATGGCAGCCACAGGACGGAACTCTAATGTCATTCTAAACTACATCAATTATTGCAAAGCACAACGTCCTCGGGACATTTCTAGAACATATTCAATGTTATTTTGCAACGTGTGGTTCTGCACTTACTATATTATGTCTTTTGTCACATTTTGAGACCAATACTGAACATTAATATTGCGTAACTGTGGCCATGTTTTGCTTGGATGCTAGAGCCATGACGGGTCACTTAAATGTTCCCTCCCTAGGCTGGCCTCATCAGATAGATTACATTTCAGTTTGACACAACGGGATGCAATATTTAATTTGTCCCCCCCAAATAATGTAAGCTAAGATAATGCAAAAAGAAATAAATAAATTAAATAGTTGTTGTGCTATATCCTTAGGTCAAGTGAATAAGAAGTTTAAGGATGCATGCACATGGAAGTGTTTTAACAGCTTATATCTCAGTAGGTGACACATACTGTATACTTAGCTTTGTGTAAAGTAGTGAATCATCAAGCATAATCTTAGCCGTTTACAAAGTAAGATTTTCTGCCCAGTCTATTATAGTCCATTATTCTGTCTCTCCAGGATTTTTGGTATTGGTGGTAAAAAGAGCAGCTTTCTCAACACTTTTTAAGTATTTTTTTGTTTAGTTAGTGTTAGTTTTTTTTTTCTTTTTTTTTTACAATAAATTTGCGGGAATTAGCAAAAATTGCAAGCCAAATTGAGGAATGACAGGTCACATGTTATCACTTTCTATGATAACACACATACAGCATATCAGAGAAACAAGAAATATTTGATTAAATATATTTCATTAAAAACCCTTTTTCTTTTCTCTAAACACCAGCAACCATGAGCTTACAGTTATAACAAAAGAAAACTTGAATTCCAAATAAATCAAGTGCTGACTCTGCCAGTGATGTATGCTCTGTCTTACTGGAGAAAGGCCGACAACAATTGCTGTGTACCATAAGTATACCAGTATTCGGTTCCTCTCAGAGTCTATATCCAGATTGTCCCATTCCTCTTACCCACACAACTCTTCACTGTGACAGGTTGCTTACTCCTCTGCACTGTTGCGCCTCCCCACCTCCTCAGTCTCCTTTTCTGCTCTTTCTGACTCAATAGATTTTCTCACGCCATATGCCTGCCAAGGTCTGTCTGTGTTGGAGTGTATGCACATGCATACAGTATACATGCTGTAATGATATGGAAATTGCAATTGTAAATATTAGACTGCATCTTGTTGGATGAGTGTAAGTTCATTATGTATGCACCGCCTGTCCTAGTGGGTGTGCTTGTGTTCGTGTGTGTGTGTGTGTGTGTGTGTGTGCGTGTGTGTCTGTGTGTGTGTGTGCATTAAAGCTCTGCCCTCTTTCCGTCATCAGTCCAATTCCGTCATCCTCAGTGTAATTACAGCAATCTGTGTCTCGGTGGGCAATGGAGGCTGCTCCTGCTTCTGCCATTAAATACAGCGAAGCTGCGCTAACAGCCACTATGGGATGGCGAGAACGAGCCATTAAACACAAAGGGAGACACTGTAGTTGTTTGAGCAAAGAGGAGAGGACAACTGTAGCAGCGCCAGCTTGGATCCTATAGTCACTTGAGCAAGAAGATGGCTGCGATGACCTCTCCAACAACAGTGCGGATAGATGGGATGTCGGCACCGTGCAGTAAAAGCCACAGCCCGGCCCTAGGATCAATGAACGCCGCCATGGCCTGACGGGTTTAGAACGCATATGATGAAGGGGGAGGGACAGTGAGCGGGAGTCCAATTTTTAACATTAGATACAGCAAGGTACAGCATCTTAAAAAAAAAAAAAAAAAAAAAAAAAGTCAACAATAGCACCCACAACTCGGCCACAACACCCATTTAGTTAATTCCTTCAACATATTCTCATCCGCTTACTGGCTTATTCTTCCTTACGCCCTCTCAAACTAAATTTTTGTTTGACTGAACAAACCTCCAGAGAATTTACCGAATCTCTGTCCCCCTCACTCTCCCTCTATCTCCCTGCATTGCACCGGCGATACACAGCAAAACAGTGAAGCACAGACACCGTTTGTATTCCTCGTTGATAAATCAACAGAATTACTTCAAATGCGGAACAAAGGAGACAGAAAGCTATTCAGCTCAATCTCGTGGGATACCACAGAAAAGACTCTTGGAGAATCCTCAAGCACTCTGCGGCACATCACTTTTTTTTTTTTTTTTTTCTAAACGCCGCCGTTGAAAGACAAGGTGTTTGGAATGACTCCGGTTGAAAGAAAAAAAAACTCTCGGTTCGACAAGTTGCGTCTTCTCTTTTCTTGAAGCTGCGGAGAATTCAGAAATTCTCCACAATGACTCCTGAGACGATGACGCATTCCGTCCGAGTCCGTCTCTGAGTCGAATAAAAATAATGACAGCATCTTACTGACGGTGGTCAGAGCGAACCTGGGTGTCCGGGAGCCGAGCCCCCGGACCGGTCCGAGGCGGAGCTGTTTAGCAGTGACGGGGGTCAGGGTTGGTTTGGCTGGTTGCTGCGGTTTAAATGACACGGTGGTGAAGTGCTGGTTCCATTTAATCACCGAGCCACCCCGCGAGGGCGGCTCTATGACTGCTGCACCCTCAATGTCATGGACTGTCGTCCGCTAATGTGGCGAGGGATTCCAGCGCTGACAGTTAGATATGGAAAGCGGGGGCCGGGTGCTGCGGGAGTGGAAGTCCCGCAGCCCCGCCATCTGCCTCGGCGTAATTACTGCTCTGGGCCTCTGCTGGACCTCCTCTCGATGTGCCTCGCTTGAGCCCGCTGCCTCCCTGACCAAGTTCACAGGCTGCCTGAGAGGTAAACACTGTACGTCCAATTCCAGGGCTTCCCTTGTCTCTGAAGACTGTTTTAACGGAGAGGGAGTTAATTACACTCTAGCAGATTGGATTTGGGCATCAGGGAAACCAGAAAAGAAAGAACAAAAAAAGCTAAAGGTAGTGTTTTATGAAATAATGATTTAGGGTCAACTCGTATGACTTTTCTTCAGACGAGTTGATCCTAGATCATTGATCCAAAATCAAATGTGCTCGTAAGCACAATTTATAGAGATTGCTCCCAAAGAAAATTAATATATACATACATATACTTATACATATACACACACACACACACACACACACACACACACACACACACACACACACACACACACACACACACACACACACACACACACACACACACACACACACACACACACATACATGATTTATGAATATGAATGAATGATTTCTTGCTGCCACATATTATGTCCCTTTTCTGGAGTCTATCGTTGGACCATCATGGACAACACGGGTGTAATTTTTGTGATGCCAAATCAAATTCCGTTGAGCTAAAATGGCCATTTCTCCAGGGGGCTGTCCAGCACATTAAACCTAATTGAAATGTGGATGAGTTCACGTCCGTGCGCTGCCTCCTAAGCCCACCAGTGTGACATATGTTCATAGAATGAATCATAACCTATGCAGGCATTCAACCATGGCTGTTGCACAATGACAGTTGTGCTATTAATCATAATCACTGGACCACCACCACCTATAAACCCACATACACACACACACACACACACACACACACACACACACACACACACACACACACACACACACACACACACACACACACACACACACACACACAAACATACACACACACACACACACACACACACACACACAAACATACACACACACACACACACACACACACACACACACACACACACACACACACAACACACTTTGGTGTGCACAACCTTGCTTTTCTGTGTGTGTGTGTGTGTTTCACTGTGCATATTTATGTGACAATATAGCAGGTACCCTGTTGGTTGTTAGATTTCAACGTACATTTTCAACTTGTGTATTACTGAGCGACATATTTAACTGTATTTTAAAAGCATACGCAGGAGAATTTAAAGCACGACGACCCACAACATTTAGAATTCCAATAGGCAGTCGGGACTATAAATATAAGCTGTGACAGTTTAATACAAACAACTTCCCAGTGATTCAATCTCCCATGATGGCCATCAGAAATCTGGTACAGATGTAATGCTCTGCTGGATGCGCCTATGGCTCAGTGTTAGCGTTCGGCCACCCCTGTCCCTGTCCAGACTGCGGGGTAAAGTGGAAGGCCCTAAGGCAGCTGGTCAGAGACAGGGATTTTATCACATTTCTCTGGACTGATTAACTGGCCCCGCGCCTCTAAATGGACATGCCACTTTATAGCCTCACAAACAATCCATACTCCATTTTGAATTAATTGCCAAGGTCAGTGTTTTCTTCAAATAATAATTGAAAATGCATGCATGAATGGCTGTATGTATGCTTTATCAAGTGCTCCAGTCAACAAGCTCTCGCAACAACAACAAATTAAAATTTGATACCGACTGCATAGCCTACTTGATGTAAAGTGGCCAACCTGAAAGCAGAGGCAGGACAAGGGTATTAGCACGGAGGGGGCGGAATGTTCTTTGTCGGCCCCGAAACCCAATCAGTTTAAAACGCATGACTGCAAAACACAGATAAGACGTTTTCATCATACAGTACGCCACCCACGCCTGTGAAATAAAACCTGAGCGAAGGAAAAGTTCTGAAGACGCAAAAAGGTTGGAGCGCGACCGCGCGTCAGCGCACACATGCCATTTATGGCTCCACTGATGGTTTGATCGATCAGCACTACGGCCAATGGAATTGGAATACACAACAAACTAATCACCAGGTGCTTTTCACAGCACAAAACATAACTCAATTCAAACGTATACTGCGATCACCACACCCATGGAGGAGACACGGCGCTCTATGGTTCCAGAAGGGGAAAAAAGAAGAATACACGGCAGTCTAGTTTCAGAAAAAAAAAAATACGAGTTAAGTAGGTAAAAGAGCTTATGGCTACAGAAACAGGAGGTAAACACACACACACACACACACACACACACACACACACTCACACACTCACTCAATCACTCACTCACTCACTCACTCACTCACTCACTCACACACACACACACACACACACACACACACGACTCACCGGGTTGCATAATCTCTTGTCTTGTTGGTGGATTTACGAACAGGGACAGGGTGTCTGCAGGTATAAGAAAGGGAAACGTAATACCTTTAAGACAGATTTTTGTCTCATCTCTCTCTTATTCAGTAAAGTTTTGCAAGATATTACTGTATATTCGATAGGTAATAGGTAAGTATTCGGGAGAAATAGGGTTGGTTATGGTTTACATGATCTTATGAACTGAGTCATTTTGACAAAAATAAATATATGGAAGAGTGAAATCAGACAAAATGTTTGCGCCTCAAAAATGACCATAATGGTCTAAAGTTTACAGATATTATATATAATAACTTAATTTAACACATTTTAAGACCTTTGAAGGGCTGCAGACACCCTGAGGGTACAGTCTGCAAAATAATCTTTAGACTTGTACCTTAATGTCCACATCAAGGTCCCTTGTAAATATTCACCCACCTTCATGCTCACCTTGGAAGGGCAGGACCCTTATTATAACACCGCTAAACACCAAATAAAAAGGGCTTCTCACTTCAGGGGGTGTTTTTCCATAAATAGCCGATAAATTGTTACATACATACATCCATACATTTTAAGGCTGGGGGTCATTTTTGGAGTCAGCGATTTGAAACTGATGTTTGGTTTCTCCTGGGAGCCAATAATGGTGATGATAATAATAATAATAATAATATATTGCTGTGCTTTTGATTAAAAAAAAGCATGTGTGAAATATTTATATTTTAACATTTTTGTTGTAGCCTACAGTTAAAGTATTTTTTTACTTCAGGTTTCCTAGACTTATGTAAAAGTTATAAAGAATACAAATTATAATTTATTATTATTTTATTATTTTCCTGGGAGAATTCCTGTTTTAATGAAGCAACACTATTTTGAACACGATATCACAAGAGGAACACGTTTATAATGACTACCCTCGAGTCCCAATTGTAAACAATAGGCACAAAAACCAATGTCGGGAATGTGTAAAGTTTGATGACAGTCTGTATTTTAAGCGGCCGTGTTACTTTTGAAGAAAATTTGGGATGGAGCGACTCCACCAACGCTCGGTTCCTCGCTCTAAGCAGATGATGCGGCTCCACTCCCACTCTGCACCACGCCCACATGCTTTGCCTGGCAGCGAGGAAGATCTTTACGGACTGAAGGGATGCAGCTCCTGCAGCAACGGAGCCGTGCATCAGGACAACACCAACAGTAGCTCAGATTCAAAAAGAAACGAAAATAAATCAAATTAAATCATATTGTGTACAAGGGGTTTTGCAACGTAGTCAGTATATAATCTTACTGTGATGACAGTTTTTGACAACTGTTCCTCCACTTTTACTCGAAATGCTGCAATACTGTTAATTTCACTGAGTGCTTCATTTTTGAATCAGGATGTGCCGGAACATAGAGAAGTTGCTGATCCGGCGGGTCGGGGGGAGACAAAAAGTCACGGAACGTATACACGGAACGTGGGGGGGGGGGTGGTTGCTAAAGCTACCATGCCTGACACGGCAAATCTCCTAATTTGTTTAGTTCAATTAGGAAACGGAAATAAGAAATATCAGGGTTGCCCCAATCACCAGTCAGAAACTTATCAGTGGACTGAGATTCTTCAAGTCGAGCAGCCGTTATTTGGGTTTGTTTTTTTTTGTCAGTCAGTATCCATTACAACAGCAGGATAAAACAAATAGAAAATGCACAGTGATAACATTTCAATGGGGAATAATAAATAAAGGGAATCGTAAATATATCTTTATATGTGTGAATCATCCGCAGCAAACACGGAGCGACGAGCCCCGTTCCTCCCAATAAAACAGCCAAAAGCAGCATGGGGACGGGGCACGGAGGAACAGGGCACGACTCGTAGACTCCTTGAGATTTTTTTCACCCACCCACCCCTCCATTGGCCGTGACCCTAGGGCACCCACCCATCCTGCCCCACCCTTTAGAAAGCGAGTAGCGTGGTGCATTTTTTGGGGGGGGGGTGCAGGTTTCTCCAAAAGCCGGGGCGGGCCCCGGGAACATTAATCTCCATAAGCAGAGGAGCCAGCGGAGGCCAGGCGCGGTGAGGAGCTCCCTACCAGTGCGATGCATCACCGCCAGCGGCTGGCCTGTTTACACAGCGCTCTTCATTTCAACAGCTCACACCCACAGATCCTCGGGAAGCTTCTAAGTTATTGTCTGACAACTCCAAAATACCCCTCCTGGGATGCTGATGCTAATGCATATGAGTACTGTCGTGATCACCATCTTTTACAACAGCCCGGATGAATTGTTTCTGCCGGGGGAAGCAAGGTAGATTATGGTGAAATGATTAGAGCACAGCTTCCGATCCTCCTCGTTGGGTTTGGATAGAGCCGGCTGGCCGAGAATCGAAAAGAGAGAAGGAACCATACTGTTAAACTGCCAATACGGAAGACTGTGATATAAATAAATGTCTATTAAGTCACTGCCTCTCGTCGAATGGGGTAACACAAAGGTGATCGAGACTATGGCCCGCTAATGAAAGCCCTGTGCATTTGCAGCATTCTGAGCATAAAATGCCGGCAGTGTGTGGCGACTTTCCTGCCATGAATTCACACACCACATTCACATGCATTCACACGCCACATTCACACGCATTCACACGCCACATTCACACGCATTCACACGCCGTATTCACATGCATTCACACGCCACATTCACACGCATTCACACGCCACATTCACACGCATTCACACCCCACATTCATACGCATTCACACGCCACATTCACACGCCACATTCACACGCATTCACACGCCACATTCATTCGCATTCACACGCCACATTCACACGCATTCACACGGCACATTCACACGGCACATTCACACGCATTCACACGCCACATTCACATGCCACATTCACACGCATTCACACGCCACATTCACACGCATTCACACGCCACATTCATACGCATTCACACGCCACATTCATACGCATTCACATGCCACATTCACATGCATTCACACGCCACATTCACATGCATTCACACGGCACATTCACACGGCACATTCACACGGCACATTCACACGCCACATTCACACGCATTCACACGCCACATTCACACGCATTCACACGCCACATTCACACGCATTCACACGCCACATTCATACGCATTCACACGCCACATTCATACGCATTCACATGCCACATTGACATGCATTCACACGCCACATTCACATGCATTCACACGCCACATTCATACGCATTCACACGCCACATTCATACGCATTCACATGCCACATTCACATGCATTCACACGCCACATTCACATGCATTCACACGCCACATTCATACGCATTCACACGCTACATTCACATGCATTAACAAGCTACATTCATATGCATTAACAAGCTACATTCATACGCATTCACACGCCACATTCACATGCATTAACACGCCACAATCACATGCATTCACACGCCACATTCACACGCATTCACACGCCACATTCATACGCATTCACATGCCACATTCACATGCATTCACACGCCACATTCATACACATTCACACGCCACATTCACATGCATTAACACGCTACATTCACATGCATTCACACGCCACAATCACATGCATTCACACACCAGAGCATTCACATGCATTCACACGCCACATTCACATGCATTCACGCACCACATTCACATGCATTCACACCGCTACAAACCCACATTTACCGCTTTTGGCCATAGAGATCGAGATTTCCACTTTAAAGCTGTGCTCAATTTAGGTATAGAGTGTATTTTTTTAAGTATTTTCTCAAATTATTTTGCAAAGTAGAGAGTCTTTATAGCTATCGTTGAAAATACTCATCATTCCCTTAAATCAGTATGATCATTTTATAAGATGATACAATTTATTTTCAGTGAAAGAGCCAGGATCGTGTAATGTTGAAGGTTTGAACAGTGGGCCTACCAGAGTGCAGAATGTCATTCAGACGGTCGACTCATTACGTTAATCGTACATTAAGGCTCCGGTTCAATCAAAATGCCACTGCGTTAATCAAAAAAAAAAAAAGAAAGTAGTTGTGGGGGTTGGCGGAGTTGTTACACATCATCGCCTCCTGTTCAAATACGCAGCAGGGACAGTTTTCCCGTACAAAGATGAGGCTGTTATACTTGTCAATCCTGAGGAATAATGACAATCGTTTTGCCAACAATAGCCCACGGCTCTGTCATTAACCAAGCAGGTGAGTTCTCTGAATTCCACCAAATGTCACATTAAGTGAATGTGCATGTACTGTGCCCAGCGCGAGTTCAGTCAACGAGGAGCTCTTATGTGTCACTATGATCCCATTAAGATCCCTTATCGATTCGGTACATCGTCACCTTTACTGCGGACGATGACCACATCCAAGTCCTAGGAGTTCAACCTGAGGCTGTTTTCCTGACTCGAATGGGTGGGTTCGCTCCACTTTGCTGATAAAATAGATAAAATAAAGGTGTGATTGTAAGCAGGGCGCTGAAGGCCTGGGCAGACCGAACACAGGGAAAAGGCTGGTGATGTGCTTTTGTACGGGCTTTGGGTTTGCTCGTTTCTTTTTCTATTTGAACGCTACGAAAATGTATTGATTTTGCTCGAGGGGCCACATGCCCCGCGCGGTCATCTCGTCATGCTTATTATCGTCCAGTTGGAATCGAAACAAAAAAAAAAAAAGTCCCCCGACAATGTGCTCTCAACTAAATAGCTTGACTTGCTGACGATCAGAGACAGGTCTAAAATGACTGATAGTGTCCCCATCACTTCGGTTGGTGTCAAAGATTGGAGCCGACAGTGGTATGGTTTACTGCAATCAGCGTAAAGGGTGAGAGGTGAAAGGTGAAATGTGAAGGGTTACTGCGGCGGGATCTCAAAGGTCTTTTCTCCGCGTTGAGCGAACGAGTCGCTGCACGTCACCCTGACAGTCAGCCGAAACCTCCGGGGTGACGTCAGCGGCTCCAGACCCTTTGTGCCATAACTTAAAATCTGTTCTCCTGCTGCACGAAGCGATGGCTCCCTGGCCCCGACACCATTTTCAGTTTTGTCGTCATCGCTCGGTGTAGCTGCCCCACCCCTCCCCCCAACTCCTGCATTCTCTGTGATTCTCTGCATTCTCTGTTTGCGTTCCTTTGATATAAACCGAACGGCTAAAATGTTGTTGTTGTTGTTGTGTGTGTGTGTGTGTGTGTGCGTGTGTGTGTGTGTGCGTGCATGTGCATGCCTGTGTGTGTGCGTGCGTGCGTGTGCGCGTGCGTTTGCCTGTGTGTGTGCGTGTGCTTGTGTGTGTGCATATGTTTGATCTGCGGTAGTGAGGTAATACACTGCAACAATGAAACTCTCCATTCGGAGTCTTTAACATGGCGTCCTGATACACATAAATTATGAATAAATTATGTTTTTCATACGGTTAGTAAACCGTGCGTACCTCACAAGACCTTTCGCCAAGGCCTAAAATTGGACCTTGACACATTTAAAGAGACCTTTTATAGACTTCAGAGAACTGTAATTATATCTTAACAGCTCTTATCATATTGTTATCTGTATTAAATACATACATTAGACGTTTATTGTATTTTTATTTATACTTATTTCATGCAAATTTGTATTTACGCATTCATGCATTTCACTGCCACTTTACATGTAAAAGTAGATTTTACATGTTGATGTGCACGTGACACAAACGTTTACCCGTCGTGTTCATGGAAGTAAGAAAGAAGGGAAATCAAGCAGATTAAAAAGGAGAGAAGGCACTGATTTGGTGGAATGTGAGATACTTTTAATCCACTTGCGATGATACCGCTGAACGGAAAGGTGGGGGCAGCGTAACGGGGCTGATTACAGCCGGTGCCACGCTGCTTCCCCAGCGGCTCAGCGCTGCCTGCGCTCAGTGTGTGGAGCGTCGGAGGGAAGCGCCGGCGTCGACGCTTTGTTTGTCTCGGCAGGCGAAGTGAATCCATGGCTCATTGTCATACGTTTTTTTTTTTAAATGAGATATCGGTTGTGGGCGAGTCTGACTTACATCAATGCAACGCTTTGTGAGGGGCCGTGGTGACGTGTCAGCAGGGACATGTTACAGCTTTATCAATAGGTTTTCAAAGGAGCTGTGACTGCAAAGTAAATCTAGAAGTAAACCCTCTCTGCTATTGATTTCCCACCGTTCTCATTGGCAATACAATGAAAGTGATTGAAAGTGTAAAAAAAACAAATGGAATAAGTGTAAGGTTTAATTCCACATCCAAAACAGCAATGTACTGAATATACATGTATATATATATTATAACAGTGATTATTGCTCTGAAATTATTTTTATCACTCGTAGTACCATTATAAATTTACATTTACATTTACATTTGGTGGCGAATAAATCACGAATACCACTACTGCTATCATAATAATCATGACTATGATAAGAGTCATAATCATAATTACAGTAGACAGTTTAATAGATTCATTCCAATATACTTTATAATGCAATCTACTGTACGTTCAGATGTGATTGCGATTTGGTTTTTACCAGACGATTTGGGGCAAGGAGACATCACTCAGGCCTAGATTCATCGCCTTCTAGGTTCCTTCAAGAAGGCGTTGGGAGTTTCCTCTGTGACCCCACACTCGCCACAGCACACAAGCAAAGTTTCGCGAAAACCCAGCACCCAGAACCAATAAACACAGAAACAGACAAGAAAATGACTACATAACAGAGCCCCCCTCTGACTAAAAAAAAATAAAGACGGTGTGTGTGTGTGTGTGTGTGTGTGTGTGTGTGTGTGTGTGTGTGTGTGTGTGTGTGTGTGTGTGTGTGTGTGTGTGTGTGTGTGTTTTGTATTGATTTCCCTCCCTCCCCAGAGTCCCAGTATACAGGCCGTTGGCATCGCTCCTTGGGGCCTCTTTAGGCTATGCGGTCTGGAGAATATAGATGTGAGGCTGTGCAGTCTCTCTCGGCCCTAGATTAGAAACTCAGATGATAGCAGGTGAAAGGCGTTTGTGCTGCAGAAGTAATCTGGACCTGTTAGAAAGGATTGGATCCCATGTGCAGGCAGTTAAAAACTCATCTGTCCACAGTCCCTCCACATGGCGGCAGCTGCGAACACCAGAGCACCCTCTAATAACCTTTATGGTGCCGCGCGGGGGACTCAGGGGCCACCCGCATAATCAACCCCGGAACAGTGTAAAGCGCTAGCCATAAATCAGCGTGAGCGTGTGCCATGCACAGCCGCATGGCACAAGTCGTCTGTTTGAACCTTCTCTTCGTCTGGATAGTATGCCGGAGATTTGTCGAGGCCGATCCAATGTGTCGGCGAGTCCTCACCGTGCGGTCCGGAAAGAATAGCGTGTGCATATGGTCTTGATGGGTAACTGGGGGAGTAACAGGGTGTGGTTTCCCCACGACACTGGATGAGACAAAAACACAGGAACGGAATTTTCCGTTTTACACTGGGACCCACACGATGGCACTCTCATACCGTGTGGACGTTGGGAATTTAAAGTGTCAAGAGCGAACAAAGAAATGGCTATTTATTTAGGGATTCTTTATAACTTCATGGATATGGACTACTATGAAATATCTTCATATATTTTACATTAGATGCATGCGATGTGGGGATGCAGTGGTTGGAGCAGCAACACTTGTCCTGGGTCTCAGTAATTGCGCCCGGGATCGGTGTGGCTGCATACCTGTTGCTTGTTGATTGGTCCAACGAGCAACAGGTAAAAACCCCCCCCAGGTAAAAGTTGATGCATTTTGACTTTCCTGGCTACATTTACTGGCTTCTCCCTGCTTAATATCTCGGCGTTTTTATACACAACCAAGGTCAGGCGTTCAGTGTTTAACACCTACACATGTGACGGTCCTGAATTTTTCCGGATGTGGTTAAAATCAACACCCTGCATCTGCATGGCTGCTCGGAATGATTTGCAATGTCTATTCTAATAAACTGCTCCTGTGACATCATTAGCGGCAATATGGAATGATTACAGGGGGAATGCTCGATTTGGCTTCTCACGGAGCGTTGCTGCCGACGAGGTGTCGGGGTGTTTCGGCCAAAGTGCGAGTTTGGATCGCATCGCGCTGGAATCGCTGACAGATGGAAGTTGATTAATAGAAAACCGCTGCCAACAACAAAACATCCAAATCAGCTCCAAGCCGCAGTCTCTTCTCATGTTTCTCCCAGGATTTGATTGTTTGAACCAGTGGTCAGCTACAGTAAGGGAGCAAGCTACCAAAACTTACGTCTTGGATAAAATACTATGGGATCCCATATTTATTTGTTATTTGTGGGCCGCAGTGACTCAAAGAAAGCAGATGATTTTTTTTAAATCTGCAATTAACCTCCGCCTCTGTCTTTCCCAAAAAGGGCGATTTCTAAAACAAGCAAGCCCAAGCAAACAGCTGCCGGTGTTTTCTCGTGAATCTGTGCCCTGAATTTCACACGCAGCCACGAGAGCGGACAGCGCGGTATATAATCACCGTGCATTTTTTAAGCCTAATGCACGGTTAATGTGTTTCTCATCACATTTGTGCTGTGGATTGTGCACTGACAGTAGCTTGAAGCTTTGGGCTTTTCTCTCCTTCATTAACAACAGGACACAAATGACTTTCCATGCCAAACACTCTCAGCAAATTGCTCAGTCATCAACAGCAGCAGATTGTTATGGTAGAAGCATAGCAAACAATGGGGGAACAGATGTATCTGCAAGAACAAAAATCAGGGAGATGTAAATATTATGAATACCAAAAAAATGATATGATGACCAGTAAGTGTGAGCAGTGGTGTGCTATGTCCAGTTACCCTTAACCCAGACGGACAGATAACTTAAAAATGTAATTGTCATTTGTCACTTATCTCGATTCTTTGCAGCAAGTCGACTTCAATGCTGACGTAAAAGACATAAAATAATTACATTGGATCAATTCTTGAAATGGCTCAAGGTGTTTCAAGGTGACTGTTTGTGTCACAATAGCTTAGGACGTTCATCCGCATGGGATGTCATGCTGTATGTCATCACACTGTAACGGTAATCCGAGTCACGCTATAAATTACAGCGTTACTAGAGATCAGAGGATTTTAGTAGCAGCCAACGTACATTAATAATGACAAAATCAGGCCGGATTTGGCATTGGATTTGTACCTGCATATGTTGTCCATAGCACTGTTTTTTATTATTTTACCGTATTTCTATTTCGCAAGACGAGAAAGACGTCTAGACGGTTCTAGTAATAAATAGTCTTTATAAGCCATATGACGGGATTAAGTCGCCCTACCCTTGGCGCTCCCCCGGAGGAACTGTGACAAGCGAGCGAGATCTAAACATTAGATCAAAGAGGAGGCACGGGGAGCGTCCTCATCCATCACGCCCGCCGGGCACGTCGCCCGCCCACGCGCCCCCCCCCCCCATGTTTGTTCTGGCGATGGCGGACACATCGGCGCGTCTCCTCCTAATGACGGATGCAATGACATGCAGAGGTGGCGCGTAACGAGACCGACACCTCCGTCGCCCCCCTTGCTCCCGCTTTAACGGGCGGCGTGTGTGAAGGATGCGCGGCGATTCTGTGACGCCTTGATTCACGGTGAAGCACTTCTCTAGATGACACCGTTAAAAAGGGAACTTTAGGCCCAATGATAGATTTAATGGGGGCCGACTGATGACTTACTTATATCAAGGGCATATCACCACGGTTACTTCAAATCGCATTAGCAATCTGTAGCTTAATATTTTTTTTATTTCCTGTGTAGGTCATAGTCCCCACTGCATTTCTCATTGGGTGAGGGTGAGGGTTAGGGTTCGAGTCCTGCCATGTTTTAGTGTGTAGGCCTGTTTTAAACTGCACTTCAACCTTTCACATATCTCTATGAATTTATTACGTCTTTATCTTTGTTTTTAGCTTTTTATCTTCTATATATTATATTTATATATTTTTAAATGCTTTTATTCTTCTTTGCTTTTATATTATGTATTTTATGCCTGATTTAAAGCCCTTCGAATTGCCCTTGGGTTAAAAATGCACCACAAATAAACTTGTTTCTCCTGTGGAAAAGCTGACGATTGGGTTCAGTCGATGATTAAATAAAACACGGAACGCAGGCTATCCAGAGTAAAGCTTGAAATAACATTTAAGTTCACAGCCATTTTTTAAAAAGTTTAAACCTACATTTGCTCGTACGTGTGTGGGCAGCAGTGCACTTCATGTGCCCATAGACATGCCTGACAAGATAATAGCCGCCTATAATGTTACTGTGCAGGGTACATTTCAAACAGGACCAGCCACCGGAAATGAACAGTAATTACAGAGACAAGAGAGACAAGGAGCCGGGAGACAGCACCGGCTTGTGTGTCCTAACGGCACAGGATCCAAATGACTCGTATGTTCACTCCTTCGACGTGTGCAGGGGACAGGACAGTAAGCCAGGAAGTCAAATGAGCCACGAACTGTTGCCGAGGACTCCAAGGCATCTACAGCCTGGACTCAACACAGCAGCTCCAGCTCAACATTTTTAACAACATCATCTATTTAAGGCAGGTCCAGTTTATTTAAATAGCCCTTAATCACAGCCTCAAAGGGATTGACGAGCAAAGGGATTCACATGGAGATCAGCGGCATCCCCTCGTGTGACGCTTCAGCCCGAGCAAGGAGAAACTCTGGGAGATGGTGGAAACATTGAGAAGGAGGCACAAAGGAAGCTGCAAGGGATGCCGAGCCGACAACGTCATTTGCACTTGTTAACAAGCACAAGTACAAAATATATAATAAGTTATGTCAAATAGACAGGATCTATTGTATTGATTGCTTTCAGTCGAGATATTCGACATTCAAGATTCAAGATGTTTATTTGTCACATACCCATACATACGAGCAGACAGTATATACACACGTTTGTATATATGCAGTGAAATGACATTTGAAACGCACCCAGAGATTATGCATAACAAGAACTAACTGACACAATAGCAAACTAACTAACTAAACTGACTGAACTAACTGAACTAACTGATTCCTAAAATGCAATTCAGTTAGTAAATAGAGTAAAATAAGAGTAAAAAGGTTATATACTGAATACAACATAGAAATAAGAGGAATACATTATGTATATACAGATATGTGCAGTAATGTGGAATGTGGATAAAGTGAGGTAGTGTGTGTGGAGGTATACAGTACAGTATACAACAGTACAACAATACAGTAACACCTAACAGAACTGCAATACAACACAATCCTTATGGCTTGCTGGAAGAAACTCCGTCTCAGTCTCTCTGCTCCCACTGCCTGGCTGCGGAGGCGCTCGCCCGACCGCAGCAGCTGGAACGTTCCATTGTTGGTGTGGTGAGGATCCTTCATGATACGCGTCAAAAGCAGCACTACACTACGAAATGTCATTTAAAAAAATCTTTAAAGCATTCCAATCCGTGAAAGAAATATGCAATATACGCTCAAATATTTCTCTCATTAAAACTGACTCAAGTTTATCATTACACTCAATACTACACCCAAGGCCAACATTGAAACCGACCCGGCTGTTCGCTGTTCCAAGACCCGCCAAACTAAGGTTAGAGTTGTTCTCCGCCATCGTTGCCTTTTACATCATTTTATACCAACATGTAAATGGAACAACCCTGAAAACATGTGCGCAACACTCATCATCTGCTCATTTTTAATGTAATGTTAAAATTAAAAAATAAAGCAACTAAATCTGCCTTGAGTTACTTTGCTCCATGCAAATGGGAGAAAAATCATGATGCCGATAGAGACTCATCAAATAATTGATGTTGGATGTGATGAATCCTTTTATATTTGATGTTTTTTCATGTTATTGGTTTTCTGTTGCATTTGTTTTACCATTGCGCAGCACTGTAAACAGTTTTAATGCATTCACCCATCCATCTATCCATGCATTCATCCATTCACTAATCCATCCATCCCTTCACTAATCCATCCATCCATTCACTCATCCATCCAAGCACCCATCCGTTGAATTATTCACTCATGCATTCTTCTATCTATCCATGCATTTTTACATTCACCGATTGATCTATCCATGCATTCATCCTTCCCATCCATCCATTAATTACTTCATCCAGTTATCCATCCATTCACTCATCCATCCATCCACCCACTCATCCATCAACCCAACCATCCATGCAATCATCCATCCATTTATTCATCCATTAATTTATTCATTTATCCATTCATCCAGCGATCCATGCATTAATCCTCCCATTTGTCCATTCATCTATCCATCCAATCATTCGTCCACACATCCATCCATCCATCCAATCCTTCTGCCACACATTCATCCACTCATCCATCGATCTATCCATTTATCCATCCACCCATCCATTCACCCATAAATACATCTATTCATTCATCAACCATGCATCCGTTATTTCATCCATCCATCCACCCACCCATTCATTTATTCATCCACACATTAATTAATTAATTCATTCCTTATTAGTACCTGGTGATGTAAAATCATATGATTTGTAATGAGATGCAGGGAAGCTTTACTGGATATTAAAGTAGATCAATGGACTGTGTCTGTTTCGCCAGAGAGCTGTAGTGACTTGTGACTGGGTGTATAATGCTGGAGTACTGGGTGATGTAAAGGGAACAGATAGTACACACACACACACACACACACACACACACACACACACACACACACACGCACACGCACACGCGCACGCGCACACGCACACGCACACGCACACACACACACACACACACACACACTATACTGGGGATGGAAATTGGGTCACAGGGCCCACAGAGATTCAGCCTGTACTGTTCATTGATGTGGAAACAAGTCTTCAACATCCAGCATCCAGCATCGAGGCTGCAGTACCAGACAAGGCCACAGCAGGATCCAGTGCTGTAGCCATTAGAAGTGCTTGTTGTTTATCATAGATAGATGTGTCTTTGTTTAAGTGATTTGGCCAAGTGAGTCATTTATAACACAACTATTAAGATAACATAACATTGAAGGTCATTATTAATTCCTAAATTACCTTCCTGCTTTTACATCATTTGGTAAGGTGAGGCATGGATACCTCTAATGTAGTGGTTCTCCTTATGCCTCTGCTATGTCTGACCACTATTTCAATCAAGTTTAAATCTTAATTCACTGCCAGCGTTCTGAGCAGGACCAGGGCTATAGCAGCCACAACATTAGTGCCTTAACTACTACTGTGCTTTTTGACCAGTTGCCCACAGCTGTTGCTTCCCTTCTATTTTACAAAGGTTCCATTGATAATCTCACAAAAAAAAGCAATGCGGCCCTCCGTAATGCTTTGGACACAGTGGCGACACTAATGATAAAATCACGTGTTAGGAAACCAACACCTTGGTTTACAGATGAGACCCGAGCACTTAAGCAATCCTGCAGGAAACTTGAGCGTAAATGGCGTGCACCTAAGCTTGAAGTGCTCCATCGGGCATGGGGCGATAGGTTGCTGAACTACAAAGGTTCTCCTTCGTTAGCCAGAGCAAAGTATTTCTCCAGGTTAATCCCTCTTAATAAAAATAATCCAAAAACTTGGTTTGATACGGTAGCTATGCTTACCCAACAACAGTCTATTCTCAACAGCTTCACCTTCACAGCAAATGACTTCATGCAAGTCTTCACTCAGAAAATTGACCTTATTAGAGAAGCGATTGAAGGCACTCGGCCTCAACCCCAATCAAATACTTCCAATAGTGAGACAGGCTAAGGCAGATGGTATAGATAACCTCTCACACCTTGATGCATTATCTCCTGAAACTCTATCCCGGTTGGTGAGTGCGGCAAAACAGACAACAAGCTTACCCGACCCACTCCCTGGAAAGCTTGTTATAGAGCTGTTTCCAGTTCTAGGACCCTCTGTTCTTAACATCATTAACTCATCCATCTCCTCTGGCACTCTAGCTACGGCCGCAGACAGCTACAGACAGCAATGATTAGACCCGGACTTAAAAAACCCAACCTCGACCCTGAGAGTCTCTGCGGGCCGGTCTCAGATCTCCCCTTCGTCTGCAAAATTCTTGAAGAAATTGCAGCACAACAGATTACTGATGATATATCCTCTCGTGATCTATTTTAATTATTTCAGTCCGGATTCAGAGCACTCCTCTCCACTGAGACAGCCCTCACAAAAGTTGTTAATGATCTTTTATTGGCAATAGACACTGACAACTCATTAGTGGCACTATTACTCGACCTCAGCGCTGCTTTTGATACTGCTGATCATACAGTAACCGGTGCTTAATTTGTAGATCAGGAGGTGCCGGAACAGAGAGAGGTTGCCGATTGGGCCGGGCGGGGGGAGAAAACAAGTTCTGGAACGTATGCACGGAATGCATGAGGGGGGGGGGGTTTAAACTGCTATGCGTGACAGAGCACAGGCTGGCAGCGCTTTTTGTTTCGTTCAATTAGGAAACGTAAATAAATCTAAAAAAATGGGGCTGCCCCCTGAAAGTCGACGAGTTAAATCATCAGTGGGAAAACTAGTCGCTCGACTGAAATTCTTCAAGTCAAGCAATCTTTTTTTTGTTTGTTCGTCAGTCACTGTGCATTACAATAGGATTAAACAGACGGAAGCTTACAAAATGTACATGGATCACATTTCAGTGAGGAATTATAAATAGGGGAATCCTAAATATGTTTTTATACAGTATGCGTGAATTGTTTGCGTCCGGACACAGACCCTGTGGCAGTTTCGCCTGCCACGCTCCACCCAAGTGATACCCAAGAGACACAGACGATGGGGTTGTAGACACCACTTTATTGTTATTGCCAGGATCAGAGTGGCTGCATAGTACCTGTTGCTCGTTGGTTGGTCTAACGAGCAACAGATTAAAACCCCCATCCCCACACTCACTCAGGAGTGAGTGTGGGGATGAGACCGTGTCATGACACATCTCTATCTGCTAATTCCAATTAGCCCTCGCTCTAGGCTCTCTAGATCCAGGTCAGGTGTGGCTACTCAAACCACATCATCCCCCACCACATACGGCCGAGACCAAACTGAGCCCAGGGAAATTACCTGGCCGAAGCATACATCTCTCCCCCCGCCCACCAAGGAGAGAACAAAAAAAAAAGACAAAAAAAGCCTAAAACACAAACTCTGAAACATAGTTACTATACCTAAAAAGGACACACTCTGAAACAGGGTTGCCATACATTAAACCAACATTAATCCTGGTTCCGCGGAGCAGGACAGTCCACTGGCTCCCTTCCCCCAGGGTGACGACACACTGCCGTCCACCCTACTGGAGCGTGGGGCCTCGGGCTGCTGTGCCGGCCGGTGAAGGCATGGTCAGACTTGGCTGTTGCGGGGGCTGCTTGGAGGGGTGGCCTGGCTGCTGGATGCTGGTTGGTCCTGGTGGTGGCTGCTGGGCGTAGGAGCTAGCTTCAGGCGGTAACCTGGTGGCTGCTGCGGCTGCTTCTCTCCCTGTCCTCCGCCGGACCCCCCTGGGTGCTGCTGCTGCCAGTCGGGAGAGGGTTGGTGCTTGGGCCACCCGTTGACCCGCTGGTGGCTCCAGGGCATCTTCGGACGGCGCTGCTGTGTCCCTTCCCTGTGCCGGAGAGTCCCTGTTCAGGTGCCAGTGTGGCAGTTTTTCCTACCACGCACCACCCAAGTGACGTATTCAGGGCCCTCTGGCACAGAGACACAGATGACAGGGTTGTAAACACCAGTTTATTGTAGAGAGTGGGCTCATTGGAATTAGCCCAGGAGCAGATAGCGATGTGTCATGGCATGGGCTCCTTTCCTGAGTGTGTGTAGGGATGAGGGTTTTAATGTTTTGCTCGTTAGATCAATCACTGAGCAACAGGTAGGCAGCCACTCTGATTCTGGATCCCCAATTATCCAGATCCAGGTCAGGTGTGGCTGCTCAAACCACACCATCCCCACACCACAGACCCCAACAGGGTTCCCCATGCACCCTGATGGCAGAGAGCAACAAGGAGAGCTGAGCCCCATTCCTCCAAATAAAACAGCTAATAACAGTGTGGGTGAACGGGGCATGACTCTTAGACTCATTCCGATTATTTTCTGTGCATAAAACACGGAGAGGGGGTGATCAAGGAGAGAGCCACGGAGAAAGGGTCTCCATTACGCACGGTTTCCTTCGATACCCGCATGTTTCGTTCTGTAAGGAGACATGAAATAAAAACACACTATTCCGGTGCCAATCGCGGGCACCCCATCGCTGGCTCGCACATCCTCTGTACCGTCGACGAGGGAGACAGGTGTGAATCGGATATGACTGACCAAATTCTGAGTAAGGTAGAGCCCTAAAAAATAATAATTTAAAAACACACTATTTCCATTTGTTTTGTTTGGAGAAAGGGAGAACGCAGCTTGTGCCGGTCCCCATCTGGGAGGTCCTAGAACATTTTCCGGCAGGATCCGGCAAAAATGAAGCCCTGACCGTAACCGACTCCAAGATCACCTTGACACGTGCATTGGCCTTAGAGGTTTGGCACTTTCCCGGTTTAGATCTTATGTTTCAGAGAAGACACCGTGTAGTTCATGGCAATGTGACCTCTGAGCAGAGGCGCTGCTTCCTAAAGGCGAAATAGGCGGCCGCTTAGGAGTGCCATCATCAGTGAGTGATCGTCACGTGCTAGATTTGAACCTGGGTCGCTGCACACGTTTTGCCTTTACTGTATGCGTGCTTATCCGGTTGAGCCACCAGGATGCCAAGTGCCGTTTGCACCGTCAGACCGAAGCACCGTGCGTAACAGGGCCACTTTCTCCATCACTTCGCCAACCCCCCCCCCCCCCCCCCCGCATTGACAGTTTGCCTAGATCGGCTCAATGGCGAAAGTCAGCTCAGCCTCTGAGTATTGTAATGATACTGTCGGGGTCCCGCAGGGATCAGTATTTGGCCATTTGTTGTTTAGTATCTATAGGTTGCCTCTTGGAGATATCATACGCAAATATGACATTAGCCTTCACCGTTATGCTGATGATGCCCTACTTAACATGCCCTTAGAACTAACTAACTACTTTCCAATAGGAGTTAAGAAATTGTTGTACTCTCTTGTTTAAATTAATCAGTGGATGTCTTGTCATTTCTTGCTTCTGAACTCTGAGAAAATGGAAATGCCAATGATCGGTCCTGCTCGGCACATGTTTAAGGATACCACTCTGAACTTTCATAGCTGTTCTATTACACAAAGTAACTCAGCAAAATTCTGAGTTATTTTTTTTACACTCTCTCTTCAACTGCATATTAAGAACATTACCAGAACTGCATTTTTTCATCTTCAGACTCGTGAGGCTGTTGATTTCTATGTGAGATGTGGGTTTATGAAGCACTTTGAGACTATTGTGATTAAGGGCTACAGTATGAACTTGACTTGATTTGACATTGAAACACATCCCATGAAGCAGCTCCAGCCCAGGTTATGGAGTTTTGAAGTTATGGAGTTTTGGAGTTTTGGAGTTTTGGAGTTTTGCAGTCATGGAGTTATGGGGTTATGGCGTTAGCGGGAGAACTTTGGGTGACTACATCTGACAAAATCACCACGGTGACTCCAGCTGCACACCCAAACAAAGATAATCGTTTGTTTTGTATTTATTATGTAAAAGACTGCATATAAACACAATTTTTTGACAAGGAGAAAACAAAGTAACAACATTAAATAGCCGACAACAAATTTATGCAGGAAAAATCACATTATGTTTTGAATATACTGCTTGAGCGGTGGAGCAAAGAAGAAATGAATTGAGACCAACGTTCACATTCATACACTTCAATGGAGCCATTTGATGGAAACCACTTCAAAGGAACCATTTGTTTCCCTACTGTTTTGGAGGCGTTTTGTTTTGTGATATTTTCAGTACGTTTTATGGTAGCCATGGTGACTTCCACAATAGGTTTAGCTTCTACCCGAGTTAACCGATAAAATGAAAAAGAATAAATCTGTAAAAATAGTACAGACACAGTGAGAAAAACAACTTGACCTCATTGTCGTGCAGGGGGGGGTCGACCACCTCTGCCCTTTAAGTCTTGGGCGCTTTAGTGCCCTTTTCAAATGGCAGAGAGTCAGCCCCCATATCCATCTATCTGGCCAAGGAAGGAAACGTCTGAAATCTCAACTGGTCTAAGGTCAAAAACCACATTTGGCCTTAGTCATTAAGTCACGACCCAAACTTAATTAAATATTTTAACCCTTCTTATTTTTTTCAATATTTAAATTTTTCTTCATCATGGTGGAAGATGCCCACAGATCCCCTGCATTGTTTGGGTCCGATTGTTATTGCCCAAATGATGGGAACCACTGTACCGCCTTTTCTGAGTAAAATCATAAGGAATAGCAGAATGTTTTGGACTTGGACAAGGAGGAGCACTTTCTTGGTTTTTCACCCCTGCCCTTGAAAGCGTCACTTTACTAACCTTTATGGGGGGCCACATGCACCAATCAGCAAAAACATCAAAACCACCATAGATAGATGGATAGATAGACAGACAGACAGACAGACAGACAGACAGACAGACAGACAGACAGACAGACAGACAGACAGACAGACAGACAGACAGATAGATAGATAGATAGATAGATAGATAGATAGATAGATAGATAGATAGATAGATAGATAGATAGATAGATAGATAGATAGATAGATAGATAGATAGATAGATAGATAGATAGATAGATAGATAGATAGATAGATAGATAGATACTGAAACAAGTGTCCTTGTTTGGTGCACATTAAAATGATAGATAGAAATCAGATTTCAAACTTCTTTGTACAGCAAATTTCTTTGTACAGATCTGTGTCTTCTCAGGATTTGTCCAGAGACTTAGCTCAGCTGGAGATTTGCAGATGCCTATTAATCATCAGAGACTGTGGGTGAAAGTTCACCAATGATGTAACTTTTGTCATCCTTCATGTGGATCATGGATGAACGTGGCCCAGGCCATTGTGTATCTGGGACTCCCCGGTACAGCAGGCGTTCCATCTTCAGCGGCTTTGGGGTCAGGGTTGGATGGGATGTAAGGGCAAGTAAAACCCATGTCGGATGACCGATGGCGGCTCGCCAGCGTAGCACTCTTCGAGAGCCGTTATTGGCCGACAACACACGGGTTCAAGCGCACAACGACTGTCTGAGGATCAGCAGTTTCATGGCCACGGTTGGCCCACACCTATCAGCGGATCCGCCCGGCGCCGGCCCAAAGATTAGCCAATGAGCAGTAATAGGTGGTCACAGGCACGCTGTCAGCGCACTGTGCTAATGGCTTGGAGGCAAAACCCAGTATCAGCAAATCTGTGTCTGTTATTACTGTTCACACCTTTAGAAATTTAAAATATCAACACAAGCAGAACAATGCAAACAAAACATGTTTTTTAAATTAAAATTAAACTACAACTTTAGCAATATAATAATAATAATAATAATAATAATAATAATAATAATAATATTAATAATAATAATAGGGTAAGGGTAACTTTATTATTAATTATTATATAATAAAATTGTATTATATATTAATATTTTTAATATATAAGTATACAAATAACAATAAAAAATATATGATATGATACGATATGATATTGATTTAATATTGATATGATATGAGATTAGATTCCATCTGGGATTTTAGGTTACTGAGACATAATATAGTGAGATGGAATGTTTTATTTTCATGTTCTTAAAACTTTAAAACTGATTAAATGGAAGCTGACTATACTGAGGTCATCCTTTTTCCTGAACCTATTCGGCTTCCATGATTATCTCTACCTGCTTGGTCATCATGTCCATGTTACCAATGAACGTTTGTCAAAATATTTTGTCATATTCATTTAATAGAGGATATGTATTGTAATGTTTCACGCAGCCCTATGTTTTAAATTAAATATTTCAGTACAAATTGTCATCTCGTAAATGATATATGAAGATTCATTTTGGGTGAAAAATGATTGTGGTGTTTATTTTTTTATCCTGTTACCCAACACTATACTAAAAATTATTTACAAGTATAATCAGGACAAAGTGGATAATAGGGATGTAACATCATAAAAATAAAATCCTCCTTTAATCCTCCAATAATAAAAAAAACAAAAACATCAGCTCAAACATCTCTGTGTTGTTACGCAATTTGCCTCCCCCTTTTCCAAAAGATAACAGAGAGTGTTAAAATAGAAAATATTCGTTTTAATCAGCAGATAAGCCTGGTGGACTGGACTCCCCTCCATCAAAATCCTCCTCCACCTTCTCCATCCATCCTGTGCTCGATCACACCAGGCTTCCCGATAAGGCAGATGTTTCAAAATGGTGGATTGCAGATCTCTTCTCATCTATCCTCCCCCCTGTCCCTTCCCTCCCTCCCCCGTCCCCTTATGCTTCTCCTCAGGCTATATCTCTTTAGTTTGGGGGGCGTTTGATTGACAGGTTATAACCCACAGTTGGGCTGACATTGACAGAATGTCTTACCAGGAAGTGCTCTTATTTCCTGTGTCCTGGGAATAGTGTGATCTAAATGAACGCACAATACTATGTGTGTGTGTGTGTGTGTGTGTGTGTGTGTGAGTCAGAGCCCAGACCCACACACCCACACACCCACACACACATGCACAGATACATACACACATTCCCAGGCATGCCTGTGGCAGATCCTGTGCTGATATTAGTGTGTGTGTGTGTGTGTGTGTTCTTATCATAGATGTGTGTGTAATCTTTCTTCACAAATACTATTTCATCTTCCATGCTTGCATAAGATTGAGGTAAGTGCTGAAGACACGAAGGACATGTCGCGGGATACAGATCCATCGGGGGAAAACACGCTTTTAGGGTGGGCGCACCTTTGTTGATTTGTCGTTGTACTTAGATCTTCCTCTATGCCGTGTGTGACGTCGCTTTTTCGATTGGCTGGAGGGCTGGGGCGAAGGCACGGAAGACATCATGAAATAACGCTGCATGGAGGGCGAGCCCCAGACGCGTCCCCGTTATGTCACCGGAACATGGCTACGCCCTCACCTCCCGTCACTGTGACCTCCCGAGAAGACGGCCGCCTCTTATACTGCCGTGAAGCGACTGGGAAAGACTCACGTCCAAAGAAGGCGAAGGGACTTGATGCACCGGGGGGGGAGTGGAACAAACACTAAGTGAAATGTGAAATCAACTGTGAACAAATACTGTCAAAAGGGTCAAATTGTGTTTTGTGTGTGCGCATTTATATATATATATATATATATATATATATATATATATATATATATATATACACAAATCAGCCACAACATTAAAACCACCTGCCTAATATTGTGTAGGTCCCCCTCATGCCACCAAAACAGCCCACGCCCGCCTAATAATGTTTTGTGTCCAAGTAACACCCACATGAATGCCAAGATCCATGTTTCCCAGCAGAAAATTGCCCAGAGCATCACACTGCTTCCGTCGGCTTGCTTCCTTCCCATAGTGATTCCTGGTACCAACTGTTCCCCAGGTAAACGACGCACACGCACCCGGCCATCAATCGATGTTTTGTCCCGGATATTGATTAAACATATGTACAGTATACTTTATGAATCCCTCCGGGGGAAATCAGCTCTCTGCATTTGCTCATCCTAGTATCTAACATACCTAGGAGCAGTGGGCGGCGCCTGGGGAGCAGTTAGGGGGTTAAGTGTCTTGAACAAGGACACTTCAACGGGCTACCAGGAGGAGCTGGGGATCGAACCGGCAACCTTTTGATTATTCCAGTAGACGCCCTGCTCTACCTCCTGGAACCTGAACAGCTCTCAATAAAATAATAAATAAAATAGCTCCTTTGAAAGCCCATTAAATATGAATGACTGAATGGACGCCCCGGCACGTAGATATAAAAGAGTGAGATCTATGAGTGAAGCTATCGTAGAACCAACTCCAACCCTCTGAATCTCCTGCTGTTGGACTGGTGTATTTCCCTTTTCTGTCCTTTTCTTTTTCTGCTGCAGGACCAAACAGGGTCCGCGACTGAAATTTGGGGGAGGCGGGCAAGGCGGGGTTGAGGGCCAAGGCGGGAGGCTGCTGAATGGGCCGGGCTGACTCACTGACTCAGAAGCTTCACACAGTTATTTCCCTACAGGCAGCACCGCTCCCCCTCCTCCTCTCGGATGAAATATGAGACGGGCCGAGCTCGAACCGCTCCGCAAACACAAAATACAGCGTTAGATATTACTACAGTATGAGCGATGCTTAGCTGTGTCCACCCAAAAATGGCTCTGTACATGCCAGTGCAAATTTTGTATGTCTGGGTGAAGATCTGGAACTGTGTATCCACTGTCGGTCTCTTATGTGTGTGTGTGTCTGTCTGAATTTGGCCTGTGTTATCATGCATCAAGATTCTGGGATTCAAAAACTTTATTCCCAGTAAAGGCTTCATTTAACCCTGGGCTGGAGTTTATTCAGTGCTTTCCACAACTTAAGTCTATTGTGCCTATTGTGCCAGGGAGTTAATGTGTGCATGCGTGTGTGTGTGTGTGTGTGTGTGTGTGTGTGTGTGCATGTGTGCATTTGTGTGTGCTGTGATGTAATATGGGGGAGCAGTGGAATACAGCGTGGGCACGCCCTGCCCCCACCCACCTCCTGTGGCTAACCCTGAGATTTTATCTCTTTCTTCAGGTGATACCGCCACTCAGTGTCACCTTGCAGCTTCTGCCTCACCTCCTGTCTCACCTCCCTCAGCCTTATCTCACCTTCCATCTCCCCCACTCCGTGTCGGGTTAAATGTGCAAATAAATGTGCATATCAACACAGACACACACGCACACACACGCACGCACACGCACATGCACGCGCACACACACGCACACACACACACACACGTACCCTCACTTACACTCTCTCTCAATTGCCTGTTAGGGTGCTGAAAGGTTTATTTGTATGAGCATGGGCTGTTTCACTCTTTGAGTGTGTGTGTGTGTGTGTGTGTGTGTGTGTGTGCGTGCGTGCGTGCGTGCGTGTGTGTGTGTGTGTGTGTGTGTGTGTGTGCATAGCCGGAGGGCCCATCACACATTTACACACTTCAGAGTTTACGCCTTCACCATTTTCTTGGGTCATGGAGCCAACAGTGGCAGCAAACTGCCCTGATGGGAGTGGCTTTCTGAGGCTTTCTGCACATCTGAGGCTGGAGCTTCCTTCACGCGTCCCATTGTGAAGGGAGACACTGCCCCCTAGAGGCTCGACTGATATCGACACCTGTTTGTGCCACTATTGATGAGACTGGAGCCCATGGTAGAAGGTGAAAGCTGAGACACAAAAAAAAAAAAAAAAAGCCACATAGGCAAGAAAAACGTAATTAATATATGTGTCAAGAAGGAAGCTGCAAGAGTGATTACCAGAGCCACTCGAGTGTCCACTCGGTCTCATTAGCAGTAGATGAAGGTCAATATAAAGAGAGCTTTAAAGTACGTTGGTTTGCAAGAAAAAAATGCTCTGGCAAACTTGGAAAAAGCCAATGGTAAACTTATGTCAAACTAAAAGTTATGTTTGTTGCTCTGGGTAGCCCTTTCTTCATCTTTTTTGATCTTTTACTTTTTTCAAATGATAACTTCACTATTAGTTTTATCCCATAAGTAGTCTCTATTGTCCTATTTGTTCGCTTTCTCTTAAGTTGGTCTGTTAAGTATGTTTCAGGTAAAGCACAGTCAGTTCTTGCGTGTATGAAAAGTGTGGCGTAAGCCTTCCTTACCGCGCCTAATCAGCAAGGTCGGCAAATAGTAGCGACCCCTCCCCAAATTACCATCCATCCAATCCATCAAATGAAAACTATTCAGAATCGAGGGCTGAGTGAAGACAAATCCGCCTCCTAAAATGCTCTTCTGCTTTCCAGATTAGGTTTAAGATTCCCAATCAACGTAAAACTCAATTAAACAAGTTACGGCCATTGTACAGTTTGGACGGGCTCCACCCCCTCCTGTGACCGTGACGGAGGAGGATGAGAAAGGGTCCGGGAAATGGATGGTAATTAGGTAAATTAAGTTAACTCCACAAATTACCAACCAATTAGAGGTGGACCAACTCCTCTACCCCGCCACTCCGCTCTTGGTCAGGACACAAAAAAGTCGAAATGATTGGCAGAGCTCCGGGGGCGGGGGTGGGATCATTTGCCATCCTCTAAACTCGCACCGCTTTTCTCGAAGCCAGGAACGCCGGCCTCTGCTGACTGATCCGGCGGAGAGACGGTGAGAATGCACGAGAGATCAAAGTCGAGTGTGTAGCCGAGAGTGTGTAGCAGAGAAAATTCCACCCGTCCATCCGCGGTCGACCTTTTCCATTTGATGTTTATTTACACAATCATTTCCACAGACATTTTCGAGAGTTGCTGTGAGAATCTTGACATTTTCACATGTACTGGAAAACAGCGGAAATACTTCAAAAAAAAAAAACCCTCCCCCACATCCCCCACCTACGCCGACGGCCAGCCTCCGTCTCTACGCGGGTGATGTTCCGACTGTCTGTGGTTGTAAAGACTGAGGAAAAAATTGCACTTCCAGAAATGACGTTTAAAAGTTCAAAAAGTCCCAAATATGTATCTGTATTGCGTCCTTGAAACGAGTGAGGTCTTGCTCCGCGCACGACGACACCAAACGTGATCAAGAGTCCGTGGGGTCTGTGCTCGGACGATCTGCGCGCACGGTCCAGCTGGTTCACGTAGAGAAAACCGAACTGAGGAAAGAAATGCAAAAACCGCGGGACGTCACGGGACAAGGCCGCTCACCACAAAGCGCCGGAATGGACAGTTGAACGCCAGAAAAGGCGAGAAAGCGTTGGGGGGGGGGCGAATTCACAAATGGATTGCGCGGCTTTTGCGGCCACTAATGAACTGGCGCAAATAAGAGAAAAGGCAAGCGTCAAATTCTGCGTAGAGACAAAAAAAAAAAGAAGGCCCCGCTGCCTGATTGTCCTCAGAGACCGTGCAACTGAAGCACATTTATGAGGTCACGCACAGACTTTCCGGTGATCTGAAAATCCTATTTTGCCATTATTATTATAATTATTATTACTGTCATAGCGATGCCTTGAACGGGTAGTCCGTGGTTTTTTCGAAACGCACTCCAAAGTCAATTTGTTGAAACTGAATAATTTAGTGCACAAGGCGTTACAAACGTTGAAAACGGTCTCATAATTCCTATTAAACTCGAAAGACATAGAAAGAAATGTTACAGAAAAATTATAGGGAATAGCGATGAAGTGGTCAAAATTGGCATTGAACCACAGATGGCATCGAACCTCATAGGACCATGGACAGCTCTGCAGGCATAGAGAAAAATATATGAAATTTACCGTCAACATTTCTTATACACATATTACACAATTTCCATTATTTTCAAATCCCCCCGGCAGGATTTGGCAAAGCACCGGCGCAGCCCCTCCAAGGATTTCACATTTTCGTTAAAAACTTAAAATCAAACGACGCAGGGGTAATTTACTTTCCGCACGCATAATTGTGATCAGATGCAAAACAAGGGCAGATTGCACTAAGCAGCCAAACTTTATGGGCGTGTTTGCACCGGCATACCATTAGCGCAATATCTTTTAGGAATCGGACGCTGAGACGGCGCAATTCACAGCGCAATTGGCGGCTGCAATCCATTTCTTTGTGAATTCGCCCCTGAGCAACAGAGACGAAACAACATCATCGTTATCTCCTGCGCACGTGTTAGGTTTGATGGGATTTTCGCGCCAGAACAACAGAGTGAGGTTTTGCGTGACAAACAAAAAGACAACAAAAAAATAAAAATAAAAAAGAGGAAACATCTGAGTCAAACGTACGTGCTCCATCATGGTCCTCGACAAGTTCCTTTTATGCAAAGGTCAGTGGGTCACCTGAGTAGAGAAGACAGTTCTGAGTAAAATGGCCGCCTGCACTAAGAGGTACGACGAAGTCGCTTCAAAATAAAAGCCTTTCTCGTCTGTTTTGCTTGGCACTTCTTCCACCGAAAACTGAAAAATCGCTAACGCTATACATTTTTCCCGTACACCCCCCCCTTTTTTTTTTCAGAGTATGTGTTTATGGCACACAAATTTCCATTTTTTCCAGTCCGTAAACACAAGTTCATGTTTCTCAACTCAACAGACTTAATTTGAATGATGGTGGAATAAAGAAATGAAAGAAAGGAAAAAGGCAAAAAACCGAGAAACAAGCAGAGAAACAAAGCCACAAGTGAATGAAGAACAACACCAAAGAAGGGAAAGACGCTGTAGTTTACGACCTGAGTTATGAGCTTTGCTTTTACCCGACGTGGAAAGATTTGAAAAGGAGACGGAGGAACGAGCTCTCAAATATGTTATCCATCAAACTAAATCAAGACTTCACCTTTTTTCTTTTTTTGTTTGCATACCTTTAAAAAAATATACGTATTGAAAAAAAAAAAAAACAACAACAAAAAAAAACAAACTGCTTGATTGACAGGTTATAACCCACAGTTGTTTGTTTGACGCTCACATTGCAAAACAGCCGTAAAAGTAAATTTGGTAGAATCACTTCACCACCAGAGTCTGAATGCAACCAGGCTGTGGAAAAACCGATGCAATCGTGAGTGTAATTTGTAGGGAAAAAAAAAAAGACAAAAATATATAAAGTTGCCCCCCCCCCCAAAAAAACAGTATTCAGTATATTACTGATTCTCACTACCTTGAGATAATCCTCCATATCAAGAAACCAAATCTGAATCAGATCAACGCGTCGCCAACGTGTCATGGTAAATCTCGGTAAAATGAAAGCAGTGAGCGACCGTCCGTTCTCATACGCTGGGTCGCTGCCGTCTACCACGAAAAGGAAAAGAGATTAAAGTTATTAAAAAAAGATAAGAAAATACCAAAGCGCCTCGTCGATCTCCTACGAGGAGAGCGCACGTTCCTTTTCCCCCCCGTCGGCAGGTTTGGAGAAAAATCCTTCTTCAGGCCAGAACTCTACTGCAGCGAGGTTCAGGGAAAAAAAAAAAAAAAAAAAAAGAAAATGTTTTAATTAAAATCAAAACACTGCAACATGTTTGACGGAGAAGAGGAAACATTTAAGAATGCCGGTGAGAAAACACACTGTAAACCACCACCTCATCATTTAACCTCGTCACAAGCAAGGTTTCACAGCCCTACTGGAATAAAGACGTTCCAGCCTCCAGCGCCGCAAAAATGTTTTCCATGGAATGACGTCCGGAAGGTTAAGACCGGGCGGGAGGGAACGCGGGGGCGCGTGATGCACGGGAAACACGGTGTGACAGTTACATACAACCACAGAGGAGGATTTTTTTGGGGGGTTTCATTTTTTATATCTCCTTTTCACAGACAACCCGCGCGCCTGAAATGCACCAAAAATTTGGACCCAACTTTTAAAAACTGGAATGCTTAGAGAACATGTGGAACATGTGTGGAATCACTGTGGAATCCCTTCAAGGTTCAGGAATCCTCGGGATCCAGGGTGTCTGCAGGTGTCAGGGAGTTTGACTTTATGCTTTTTAAGAATCCTTCATCTGTTATTCAATAAAGTATTGCAGGTAAGTGATTTTGAACTTTCGTAAATCAAACCGGTCATTTTTCTTTGTATTACTATTTTTTTTTACCTTGTTCAAACGAAGACTTCAGACATTCATATTTAAGAGCTTTAAATGAATTTCTTAAATTTGTAAAACTGAATCGAAGACATTTTTAAGACTTTTTTAAGTACACTGCAGACACCCTTTGGAGAATTGCACAAAACAATATCAATAGAGAACTGTAAAAGCACTTGTACAATACTGTGTCTGCGTTTTTTCCAAGTTAAACACCAGGCGGTGCAATTCACCAAAAAGGCAAAATGCCACATGTGCCTGAAAGTTGAAGTAGTTGAGAAAACTGTATCCGTCCATAATTGCCTGCAAGACGGTTAAAAACAAAACAACAAACAGTTGAGACAGAACCCAGTCGACCTTGGAGCCAGGACCTGGTTTGAACACATTCATTTCTGTCCTGATGTAACGTTTCCTGCAAGGTTTCCTGTGTCGACAGCGTTAGATGGAGAGGTGGAGAGAAATACGACTCTGCGAGTTCACAACGTTGACGTTCGTTCAGAAGGTGAAGAACGGAGGTGGTCCTTTCCAGGGGAGCGGTCGAGCGGAAGAGCGGATGAAACGAACGAAGGGATAAAACGGACGAGCGAACGAGCGACTAAGCGAACGGACCAAAACCAACGGAACGAACAGAGCAAACGAATAAAATGAAGGAATGAATAAAACAAACAAATAAAACGAACAGACAAATGAACTAACAAACAAGACAAACTCATAAAACAATCGTCGCACGAATAAAACAAATGAAAAAAAACAAACCAATGAGCGAATAAAACGAACGAACGAATAAAATGAACGAATGAACGAGCCAACCGACCGGCCCAGATTGAGGGCGAGCCCTCCAGTGACTCAAAGTTCCGTTTTTTTTTGTGAGCACACGCTCTTCTGCACATTTCGCTGGCGGCCCCTGAGAGAGGACGCAACAATATGCAAAGCGGAGCTGGGCTTCACTTTAAACTCAGCGGAGTCTCCCATTCCAGTCCTGACACTGAGTAACTGCACGGCGTCCATTTTTCTGTTATCGTAGAGATATGGTAGAAATACACACTAAGTGCAAGAGGATGCTACAGTCAGTATCACTACGGAAACCAGGTGCCAGAGTTGCACGACACGAATAACACACACATGCACGCACGCACGCACGCACACGCGCACACACACACAGGAAACTGTCATCTAAAGAAATGAGGTAGTCGTGTTGATTGGCAGTAGGGACGCACCGGTACCACCTTGCCACTGCAGGCCATTAAAGCCACAAATCCCGACATTTGTGGTGATTTATTGATATTTCAATGACGAAAACCAGATTTCCTTTAAGCTATATCAAATATTCAACGCAGAGACGCAAATGCATTTTCAATGTGGATTGACCTTGTTTTTACATATAAATTGAGCAGGAAGCCAAATAACCACGACCTTCCTAAAATCCTCGTGTCACACAGCGCTGGGCTGCCGCTGCATCCCTATTCAGGGCCAAACCCGTGGAGGGTTATTCCACAGATGGTTTCGCTGCGAGGTCTCCGTCCCTTTCCAGAACTCGACCTGCGGCCCGTGGACATGCGACGCGGGAAGAGTTTCTTCCAAAATGAGAGATCCGGAACATTTCCAGAAGACCAAATCTCAATCCCAATGCCTCAAGCCAAGTCCCATTGTTGACACAAAAAAAAAAAAAAAAAATAAAAGATATTAACATTTAACAGACACGGATCCTCTGCATTTCTTTTTAGAGATGTTGCACAAATGAAGCTCAGGTTTGTTTTGTTTTCCCTCTCAGAATGGAAACGTGGAGTTTTTTTTATTTTGTTGAATACAACTCCCCATGTGATTGTACTATCTGTACCTTATTTTCCTTTTTTTATTGTTTTTATTACAAAACTGAACATTCTCTTGAATGTTTTCCTTTCATCCATACCCTCTGGTATGTGGATATATAACCATCTATATGAACATACAGAGGATAATCAGGCACTCAGACTCCCATTCTCCAGTCAGGAAATGTGTGTGTGTGTGTGTGTTGTGAGATATATTAAATTGAACACATGAAGATAAAAGTTTCTGTAAGTGCATTGGCTTTCTGTGTGTGTGTGTGTGTGTGTGTGTGTGTGTGCGTGTGTGTGTGTGTGTGTGTGTGCGTGTGTGCGTGTGTGTGTGTGTGTGTGTGTGGACCCTGAGGCTCGTTCTTCTTTACAAAACAGAGGCAGGGACGCCCCTTTTGGCTCCTCCCAAATTTCTGTCCCTGTCCCCTTTGCCTTATTATTCAAGTTCTCACTCACTCAAGAAACGTTGACAGTTTTTTCCAATAATTTTTAGAGTAGACGTGCGACACAGTGGGAAAAAAAAAAGCCTCCTTCACCACCAGCTTCCATCTGATTGAGTAAAATATTACATTTCTTTTTTTTGTTCTCCCGGAGGCAAGAAAAATGCCCGGAAAAAAGAACCGTCGCTATATGCAGGACAATGCATACCCATTTACTGTAACTCTTGAGCTAAAAAATATATTTACCGTATGTACACATGTATGAAACAATGGATTTTAAAATACCAATAAAAACTTAGCAAAGAAGAAGAAGAAGAAGAAGAAGAAGAAGAAGAAGAAAGGAAATCTGATAATGAGGTGCATAAAAAATTCCGTTTTTTTTTTCTCCTGGGTCAATGAAAATGAATGAGTCAGTCTATTGTGTGTGTGTGTGTGTGTGTGTGTGTGTGTGTGTGTGTGTGTGTGTGTGTGTGCGTGTGCGTGTGCGTGTGTGTAAAGTGGTCGCTATGGGTACAGGTAAGTGTGTGCTGTTGAGGTAGAGCGCACGAGGCCCGAGCTGACGAAGGGGGCGGCGGAGATCGGCAGTCCAGAGGCGATGGCCTTCCCCAGGGCCGCCGAGCGGTGCTTGGGCTCCCCGTTCTCCAGGGGCTCCGGCCTCCGCTCCGGCTGCAGCATCTTGGGGGAGTGGAAGCCGTTGGTCAGCCTCGCGTCCTGCGACCGTCCCACATCCTGTGGCCGCGGCGCTTCCTGCGACCGCCCCGCGTCCTGCGACCGCCCCGCGTCCTGCGACTGCGACCGCCCTAGCTCCTGCGGCCGCCTCACGTCCTTCCTGCCCTGGTCCGACGCACCTTCCTCCAGCTCCCCGTTGAGGACGCTCACCAACTGTTCTGTGAGGGGGCTCTGGGCCAAAGACCGAGTTTCGAGAGGGTCCTCGTCCCCGAACACGCCCCGCCGCAGGCTGAGCGGGGAGTATCCGCCCTGGGATGAACGTTCCCGAGTATCGCCGGAATCTTCCTTCTCCTCCTCCTCCTCCTCCTCCTCCTCCTCCTCCTCCCCGCCCTCGCCCCCCAGCTCCGCTCTGTCCCGCTCCGGGTCCGAGAGTTCGGAGTGGACGATGACCTCGGCCTCCACCTGGTTACTGCACACGGAGGACAGATGGTCTTCCTTGTCCTGCAACGGAACATCAGATTCCACAATCTTATGTTTCCATCCAAATTTCAAGGAAATTATAGGTTAATAGCAACTATTTGTAGGATGATTAATCGTCAACTAATATTTCCCGATTGTGAGGGCCTGAGTTGAAGGTGCTTTTGATTCTCTTTAAAATCATGATTCCAGGATATCAAATTTGAAACAAAATATTCCAAAGCTATCTAATAACTGAACTATTTAAAAAATGTTTTACCAAAATCGATATATAGAAGCAAAGTGAACATTAAAAACACAACATTGTGATTTTTCTGATGTTATCTATCTAATTGTAGAGGTGCTGGGAACGAGAATACATTTTTCAGCTCTAAACGGAAATACACAGCAGGACTCTTCTGTGATGAAGCACGTCCATCCTGGTCATAACATTAACGTTTGTGATCAAATCGTCATCATAGATAGCAAGCGCGGCGACGCGGCACCATCTACCGGTGGAAATCGGCACAAAGCGTGCAGGGCGGAGGCTGACGCAGAGAAGAAGCGACTTTTTCGGAATCAGAGTGTTGCAATGGGAACCGTGAGGATCAGACCTGCAGGCGAAATGACTCTTTCACGCCGAAGATGGTGACCTCCTCTCCATTTATTTGACTTCTCACAAATCTATATAAATGAACTTTAGATGGCAAAAAAATCCCTCACTAGGTGCCTCCACCACTGTAGATTCCTGCCACAAAGCAATGGCCAAAGTTTCGGCTATAAAACTCAATTTATGCGAAAACCGCCAGATGAACGCTTCCATGGTTTACTGGTCTACTGTGCCTACGGTCCACTCAACTGACGCAGGGACTAGATAAATCTGTTAAAAATAGATAAACAGATGCATTTAATATATTTACCTTTCCATTATCATTTGCTAATATGTTGGCCACTCCGTTGATGAGAGCGGGAGACTCCATCATGGTGTCCCTGTATCTGGTGATTCTGTTTGCCCAGTTCCGACTCACAGAGCCATTCCACACGACCTGCGGTCACACCAGAGACGGAAAGAACTCTAAAGGTTAGAGGATTATTCTATTATCAATGGAGAAAAAAAATCGATCAAAGACTTATGACCCGACCAGCCACTGGCCCCCTCCCCCGGGCTTTTACTTTGGGTTCAGGTGCGAGGGCGTCCTCCCCCACCCCAGGTTCTGGACCAGCCATCAGGCTCTGCTCCTCGGGGACCTCGGCCAGGACCGTGCTGCCCGTCGGCATCAGAGTCTCCAGCTCATGGGAGTCGTTGCAGTCGGGCACGGCGGTGGGCGCCGGCCGGCCCCCTCTCCTGTATGGGAGCGGGAGAGCCGCCGGGTCAAGGCCCCCCGGGACTTCCCCGCTGCGAGGAAAGGAGGAAAGCATAGGTACGGCTTAAACGAAAACCCAGTACCCTATTTGAAAACACACAAATAATGAGAATTGAGGAATTCAACAGTAAACTGAACCGAAATTCTCATAGGAATTACAAGAAGCAAATGAAGAACTAAAAATGACCTATCATTCTTTCTTTTAAGATTGTATGGATAAATGTAGTGTAGGATAGGAGGTACGTGGATATACAGTATGTAAGGCAGATGGAAAAGTAGCTAAATGCTGTATTTTTCATGCAGAAACGTACTTGTAGTGTGGGGGTAGTGTGGTTTGAGCAGCCATACCTGTCCTGGGTCTATTGGGACCCAGGATCTGAGTGGCTGCATACCTGTCGCTTGTTGGTTGGTCGAACGAGCAACAGGTAAAACCTCCCCACACTCACTCAGGAGAGGAGCCCTGTCAGGACACATGTCCATCTGCTCCTGGACTAATTCCAGCTGGCCCACTCTCTACAATAAACTGGTGTGTCTACAACCCCGTCCTCCGTGTCTCTGTGCCGTAGGTCCCTGAAAACGCCACTTGGGTGGCGTGTGGTAGGCTAAACTGCAACAGTAGTGAATATGGCTCAAACCCCCACCACCTGAAAATGAACACGGGCGTCAACAATACCTGGTTTTCCCATTTCGGAAGCTGAAACACATGCAGAGCAGGATGCACAGGAGCCCCAGACACACTCCCACGATGATGCCCGTCACCGCATGGATGTCCAGCTCTGCACAGCCGTCAAACAAGAAGATAGAACAACATCAACAACAAAAAAAACAAACAAGATAAATGAGGATTAGATATCGATCAGAACCATTTGTGCTTAAAAAGCATTGGTCAGGATTATGAAGTGAAAACAGAATTAAATGCCCCTTGGAGCAAAAGCTGTGGATCAGGACAGTCCACAGGACTCTCCAGGTGGATCATGGATCACAGAAACTTCAAACAATGACTTTATCAGCTTCAGATGTTTCCCTATGACGATCTCTGAATGTTGAGTTTACATTCTGTCAAACCTCCCCAATATGTCACTACATATTACCACCTAGTTAACTTCTAGGTTTAGTGTGCGTTGTCAAATATTCCCTTTTTTATCATTACAATTTTAGCTTTATTGTTATTGTTATTTTTGCCAATTTAAAGGTTCAGTTGCTTGGTTTATTTTATTGTTAAACTTCTCAGGTTTATTGCACATGGCAAATTCATCTGTATTAAATATATTTATATATATATATATATATATATATATATATATATATATATATATATATATATATATATATATTAATCTTATATATATTTAATCTTATATATATTATATCTTATTTAATCTTATTCACTGTAAATCTTATTCACTGTTGATTGTTAGGTTTATTGTATTTCTTAACAATTTTTATGTATATGTTTCTTTACTCCCAGGCTTGGTGTAAGCATTTTTAGTATTTTTCTTTCTTGAGACACATTGAGCATTCAAGAGTTAGGGGCGGAGCATTCTTTATTGATATCAGGTTTACTGAGGTCCCTGGCAGCGTGGAACGAAACAGACGGTGGAGAATCTCCCGCCCACCCACACACCCTGCTCCAATTCACACACTGCGTTCCGGGTAGAGGTACACACCTCCCACTGCCGAAAAAAAACCTGTTACTCTGTCTACTGCACCGGCTACTCCTCCAAGAGTCTGATTCTGCATTATGTACATTCACATTTTGGACTTCCTGTCGGTTCATATAAACCTACGGCCTGAAGACGCTGTAAGAAACTATTTGGACAAAAACGACTTCTGTCCATTTGCAGGAGGAGCAGCTGGCAGTGGATGCAGCTGTGGGAGATCGGGTAAATTTTAACAGATGCTTTGAAAGCTTCACCCGCTCTCCCTCTCCCTCCCTCCCTCCCTCCTTCCTTCAACCTTCCACTGGCAGTGGTGTTGGGTAACAGCCTGGAGCACTGAACCTACAGCTGAGCTAAGTCTCTGGACAAATCCAGAAAAGACACAGATCTACACAAAGAAGGTTTGAAATCTTATTTTTGTCTATCATTTTTATGTGCACAAGACAAGTACACTTGTTACAGTATCTACCTATCTATCTATCTATCTATCTATCTATCTATCTATCTATCTATCTATCTAT
Source organism: Zeus faber (assembly GCF_960531495.2). NCBI lineage: Eukaryota > Metazoa > Chordata > Actinopteri > Zeiformes > Zeidae > Zeus > Zeus faber. The sequence continues at coordinate 11,825,621 of NC_137190.1, read as the reverse complement.
CTATCTATCTATCTATCTTTCTATCTATCTATCTATCTATCTATCTATCTATCTATCTATCTATCTATCTATCTATCTATCTATCTATCTATCTTTATATTAGCAAGGTTCAGGAAGTGTCTGGAAAATTAGGATAAAAAATTATTTGAAGCAACACCTGTTCAGGATGTTTCGGGCATTAAGGTTCTATTAAGGTTTAGGTTTATGTAATGATGAAAATGAAGTGATGGATGGATGTAAGATCTGATAAAAACTAGATAAGATAACAGTTTAGGAGTTTGAGAACTGAAAGTTGGTGATAGACCATACCGGTAGACTGGTGAGGTAACATGAGGTAGACAGGAGCTTCAGCTGGCCGCTCTGAAAGGATGGTGAGCTCTACCGCAAAGCATTTCTTTCGAGCAGTAAGGTGATCACACTGGCCTTTTGATACACACACTTATTTACACACACTTATTAGGTGGGCGGAGAGGGAAATTGCGGACCCCTGCAGAGTCTCAACGGGAGAGGAAAAATGATCCACTTTAATGTGAAAGTGTGTGTGTGTGTGTGTGTGTGTGTGTGTGTGTGTGTGTGTGTATGTGTATAAGAGAGGTAAAGAGGCAAGAGAAGAAGAGACAAAAAGAGAAACAATTGCAATTTTTTTTTTTATCATTATTTTATTGTAAAGGTACTCCTGTATATACAATATATAGTGTATATAGTGCATATAGTATATATAGTCTATAGAGTGTATACAGCATTTATTGTATTTACAGTATATTGTATTTTCATCTCTATATATATATTTATTATTTATTATATATATATATAATTTATATATTTTTCTATTTGTATTCTATTTTTTTTCTACAGTGTTGTGGCTGTTGTGGCTATTATTAATCATCAATTTAATATGTGCATCCATGCCTTGAATATTGAACTATTATGCTGCTCTTAGCAACTGAGTCACCAAACAATCAGTGTTTTCCGCACTCACCGTATTTTTGTGGCGGGGTGTGGACGTCCTTTACGGGCGAGTACGGCCCCTCGCCGGCCTTGGTGGACGCACCCAACTTGAAGAAGTAACGCGTGCCACCGGACAAGCCCTGGATCTCCACACTGGTGATGGTCCCTGAGAAAGAGAAAGAGAGAGAGAGAGAGAGAGAGAGAGAGAGAGGTTTAGGCTCCAGTTTTTCAGAGGTTGGATCCCTTGGACATTGATCCAAAGATCAATGTCTAAGGACTGGAAAGAAAGCTCTGTACTCTGCCCTGTGGCTGAAAATGAAACGTAGACCAGAGATGTGCAGTTCAGAGACTTTGACTTTGAGACTTGACTTTTGTTGTTCTCTATTGGAACATTTCTCTTAAAAAACATAGTGAAAAGTATATCAAAGAATGAAAAAAAAAACCCCACAGTTCTTATCTCACTATCACACACACGCACGCACGCACGCACACACACACACCAAACAAAATTAACATGAACACCAAGATAGAAATACAATTTTCATAAACGTTTCCACCTCTAAATGCATACAATCAAATTCTCTTCATCAGCAAGACGAAATGACCCATTTACACAGCGAACCTTACGAAATCCTTCAATATGATGATGAACTGGTAGAAGCATTTCTGTCCTAAGTTGTGCAGAGACCATACCCCTAAACATTAGCCATGGGTTTGTAGACCCAACCCCCTTAACCTTGTTTCTCCTGTCTAGCCAGGTGGATCATTTAGCCTGCCCAAAAAGGAAATTAAGCAGAACCAACTCAGCTATTTTACTACAAGAGTACAAAGGCCCCAAAATACAAGTAAGCCCCACAGAGAACGATTGTCCCAAACTCTGACTTAGTTCATCGAGCAGTTCAGAAACATGATCACATTGAACAAATGCATGAACAACAACTTCAGCTAGATCACAGAATGGACACCCAACTCCAACATTTGGATCTATCCTCGCCAAAAATGTGATCATTGCCAGAGCCCCATGCAGGATTCTCCGCTCTAAGTCCCAAGTTCTATTTTGTCGTTGAGCCTTGTAAAGCATTCTCCACCTTAAAACTGCCATAATCTGCCCCACTAAAGCTGCTTTCACACATGCACTCTGCACAATGTCCGGAAAATGTCCGGCACCTGATTATCTGGACATTATCTGGATTTACCCTTTCACACATGTAGCAAAATTTTTTAGATTGTCCGTGTCAGACACGTTTACACCACCTGGAAATAATCTGTTTGGTTAAGATAAGGGGCGGAGCCCTGGGTAGACCGTACAGGAGGCAGGACATGACGCAATGACACAATGACGCTGCAGAGTTTCACAGCGCACCTAAGATGGCCGACGAGACTACAGACTTATCAGAAGTTGGGCTTTTTCTTCTTGCATTGATACTCCATGTATTTGGACGTATCCGTAATATAAACGGGAGGGTGGAAAGGAATATGAAGGAAGCAGAAAGGAGTATGCAGCAGCTACCCTCTGTGCACGAAGATCCGCACAAAGGTGTATAACTGGTGCATGATAGAGACATCACCAACACGTGACACTCCCCCTCGTTCACTGTGAATGATCCGGACAATCACGCATACAACTAAATCAGACATTACACAGACTTTGTATTTGGGTGCTGGCGTGGTAAAGTCCGGGTCAAATGATTCAGACATTTGCGTTCACACATACAGCTTATCCTGGTAATGTCCGAACAATTTCAGGTTTACAGTACGTGTGTGAAAGCAGCTTAACACTTCCTTCCACTGCCAATGATGCTCCTCGAAACTCAGAAGGTCTTTTATGTTTTTAAGTTTTTGCTCCTGCCCTATACAGTAAAAGTCCTACCCCACAATGTTCTCCAGGCTACCCAGGCTCAGAGTGCTAAGAGTCATTAGCTTCCACTCTCATCCATCCAATCATCTGTAACAAAAGAGACAAACAAAGATGGAAAAAGTGGTAGATTATCCTCCCGCGGTTGGTTCTTCGGTGAAAACACCTAAGACCTCTCTTTTAAATCTCTCCAAACTCCTCAGAGATTTCATTCCCGTCTGTTGGGCTCATTCCTGGTTGGTCATCTTCCAACAAGTAGTTCCATTCTGCGGCAAGTGTCCAAGTTTTGAAATACCACTCCTCATCATCTGTTTCCTTGTTGTTGCAGAGTGCAGACATTGCAATGGAATAAGCGGGTTATAAAAAAATGGTCTCCTCCCATATCCATGGTCCAGGCTCCATGCCTCCTTCCCTTAATGTCTTCAATAACCTCCATGTGTTTAACATAGAGGAATAAAAAGGTGAAGGTCCTGTAAGGTTCTGACCCTCTATCTCTGTCCAGTCCAATCCCAGCTCACCTTCTTATCTAAGTAGTGCTCTTGCTGAGTCTCTCCAGCAGGAATCTGATCTGCATAACAGTTTCTGAACAGTCTGAACGATGCCAGATTGTTGAAACTGCCAAATTGTTAATGATCAGTACCCGACCTCTGTACGACAATTTGGACAGTAAACACTTCCACTTAAAAATGTTGGATTCCAGCTTTTGTAGTCGTCCATCCCAATTCTTCCTGACCCAACCCTCCGTGCCAATATCAAGACCTAAAAGCTTAAGCCCCTCTCTACCCCATCGTAGCCCACCTGGGAGCTGAGGCACATCCTCCTCCATGAACCACAAAGTAAAACCTCGCTATTAGCCCAGTTCACTTTAGCTGAGGCAGCTCTTTCATAAATTTTTAGGCTGTTCACTAATTCTTGTATATCGTTTTGATCCCTGACCATTACTGACAGGTCATCTGCATATTAACTGTACAAACCTTCTGGAACAACCTGCTGCAACCTGACCCCAGCAGTAAAATGTTCCCCACGGCCAAATGCAGATAACGTTTTAAAATGTACCCGTGGTCCACTCTGTCAAGAGCTTTCCCCTGATCCAACGCAATTATTCCAAAATTGACTTCAGTAAAACCAGCAAGATCCATCATATCATGCAGTAGATGCAAGTAATCAAATATTGAGCGACCTGGTATGCAGTATGTTTGCTCCTTTTCAATGATTGACCCCCGACGGCTCTAAAGCCTATCTGGTAGGCTTTTAGAGAAAATATTAAAATCAGCACATAACAGTGCCACAGGTCTCCAGTTTTTAAGCAAGCACAATTTCTTGGTAAAAGAGTTAGGACCGCACGCCGGCAGCCGAGTGGCAGTTGAATTTATGCATTCACATAAAACGTCAAAACCAGTCTTTGCCAACTGTTTCGCAAAATGTTTGAAAAAAAAAAAAAATCCACCGGCAGCCCATCCACCCCTGGAGCTGCTCCTAAGGGCATCTGGAAAACCGCTTTACTCAGCTCATTGAAGGCAATAGGACAGCCCAACTCAGTAGTTTCCGCGTGAGAGTTTTAGGAGGTGCTTAAGCAAAGTGTCAGTATTATGGAGTCACACAAATCAGCAGAGAACAACTTCTCATAAAATGTAGCTGCTTCTTCCCTCGTCTCGTTCACCCACATGTTAAAGACCCATTATGCAAGCTCAAATGGTGCATTTGTTTGGCTTCACACCGCTTTTTCTCCAGCCCAAAAAGGAAAGAGCTTGAAGCATCCATCTCCCACATCACCTTACCGGTGCCGCCTTTGCTCGCTCCTGTAGGGATGTTCCCAAATCTCTTCGGAGGACAGAGATGTTTTGATGGGTTTGCGTGTTATTAGTAGCGGCCATTTAATTTTCAAGTTCCTTTACGCTGTTTTCCAACTGCTGCAACAGCCTCCCTGTTTCGGCTGTGGAAAAGGCAGTGCATCACGGAACAAAATTCCCAATGTGACCCTCACCTGCATCCCACCACCGGCTCAGCGTTTCAAAACCACTCCTTCTATCCCTCCACCTGACCCAGAACTCCTCAAAACCCAAGCAAAACTTGGCATCTTGCAGGTGCTTTACATTCAACTCCCATTAAGCAGATCTCTGTGGCGATGACCCAACCGACAGGGGGGTCAGTTGCAATGTGGTGATCAGAGAAACAAACAGGTGAAATTGCGGATTTAACCAGCCCGTTGCAGTGGGATCCCTGTATATAAAAAGGATCCAACCACGCTGCACTTACTCTACCTCCGAAGACTTTAGACCCCTGTGTATTGTTTTATGTTTGGGTTTTTATTCCTCCATGTATCAGGTCAGTTGACAGCCTTGACCACATCTCGCAGTATCCCTGCAGCTTAATAGTGCATTTCCAATCCCCTCTTAGGATCAAGATCTCATCTTGACCGACCAGGGAAATCTCCTGGCTAAGCTTCCCAAATAATAAAGCCCTTTCACTTCCTGTATTTGGTGCATAGATGTTAATGAAGACAAAATCCCTGCCCTTAGTTTTAGCCCTAACAACGAACAATCTGCCTTCACACACTTATTGACACAATATTTACATCCAACCCCGGTGAAAACAAAATGGCCACCCCTGCACTAAAAACTGTGCCGTGGCTCAACACATGGGCTGCCTTCCACCATATTACGATTCTATTATCGATTTTGGATTCTAAATGGGATATGAAATTATCGTATGATACACAGATATTCCCGTCTATTTATGCGCCAGCGTCCCGAACTTCAACGTGCGTCACATCGCGCCGGTAAAGAGGCCAAATTTAGCAGGTCGACCGAGGCCGTTCACATCAGAGCCGATTGTAGGTGGAGCCGATTAAAACCCGGGTCTATTTCAAGGTCATTTGACCCGGGACTGAGGACCGGGTTTTTCCCTTTCCCACCGGTGACAAATGCCGGATGTAAGCGGGTGTTACCGGGTTTTTGGTGCAGTCAGGTGTTGTTAAGGGTGTTGGTAAACACACCCCTTAAGAATCATTAGGACTTTTGCGTACAACAGTGGCCACATTTGCTAAATCCATAATTACGCCGTGGTTAAACGCCCCGTGGGCCTTTGTGTCCCCGATGCATTTCTCGCTGATCCCACTGATATCTTTCTTATTTTTTGTTTTAGCAAGAAAATCGTCCAACGCCTCTACAGAAAAGACCTCGGCATCCTCTTGACGAGCTCGTGTTCCTTCCGATAGCCCCGGACACTCTGAGAGGAAAGAATCCATTTCCTCCCCCCCGGGGGGCCTGTGGCTTGTTTCCTCACAGTCGACCCGTCCTTTGCTCTTACCACTACTCTCACCTCTACCCTTCCTCCTCCTCCTCCTCCTCCTCCTCCTCCTCCCCACAGCTTCCTCCCATCCATTCCCTGCCTCTGTATTAATCACTTACTGAGTTTCACCCTCACCTCTTGTTTTATTTTTTATCAGTTTAACCCCTCGTGCATCTCTTTTTCAGCACTGTTTACGTCGCCGTCCCCTCCATCTTTTACGCCTGTCGCGTCTGCACCTGTCCGCGCGACCTCATCCCCACCTGCCACCGCCCGCCGCTCCGCCACTACCGCATTTTGAGAATCCTGAGTAGGTCCTCTTGCCACGAGTGACAGGGATGATCTGATTCTTGCACCGACCGCACCTCCTTCTCAAAGGAGCAAAGGAGAGACCGACGCCAACACACCTTTTACCGGAATGCTGCTCCCCATGACCTCATTCACTGGAGACTCCTTTTTGAGAAACACGACCGACGCCTCGTTCCTTCCGGCACCGTGACTCAAATGTTCTCCCCCTCCTGTCGTTTCCAGAGTGTGCGCCCGGTGAGATATTTTTCATTTTTCACCAATACACTGGATGACCTCGGACGCGGAGGCTTTTTTCTGCCCATTGAGACCTTCTCCCTCGCCGGATGTTCCAAACATAGCGGGAATGCAAGATCAAAATTTGACGTCGCCACAAGAATGGACAGGAGATCTGGAGCCCTTATTCCCTCCTCTAACGATCATTTCTCCACGTGAGATGCACTGGGGAACCCGACCACAGCGGCGTCCCCTCCACCCACCGTCCTGAGACAGGTTGCTCCACAGACGCTCGGGCTGACTGAGGTTGCTGCTGTAGAGGATGACGTAGCCGACGATGATGCCGTTGGGCTCCAGCGGGGGGCGCCACCTCACCAGCACCGAGGAGGAGTCCAGGGCGCTCAGCTGCAGCTCCTCCGGGGCGGTCGAGGGCCCTGCAAATGGGGGAGAGAGGGAGGGAGGGAGGGAGGGAGAGAAGGAAGGGAATGGAGGCTATAATTACAGCACTGTGCATGTCCATCGCTGGGGGAAGGGTTTGGGGGATATTTGGGCTTGGGGGGGAAGGGGAGGGGGGGGGGGGGTGACACATCACCTGCCTCCCATCTGTGGCCTCATGTCGTTGCCACCTGGCCACCGGCAGAGCAGGGAGTAAATTTGGGGGCTCAGGTGATGCTACTGGGAGGTGATGGGTTGAGGGTGTGTGTGTGTTGTGTGTGTGTGTGTGTGTGTGTGTGTGTGTCTGTGTGCGTGTGTGTGTGTGTGTGTGTGTGTGTGTAAGGGTTGGCTGGTGGTAATAATGTCATTAAGCACAACACACACTCCCTAGTGGAGCTGTCCTTGCTGAAGGGCTGGGAGGGGGGTTTGACACGGGGGCCGCCTCTCCATCTGGGGTTTTTATTACAGCCAATTATCTTCCATTGATGCCAAGTATTAATCTCTGGCTGTCCCTCAGCCAAACCGAGTGGGCTGCGGTGCATGAGTGGGTGTGCACACACGCACGCACGCACGCACGCACGCGCGTCCTTCTTTAACAAACAGAATTAAATTAAAAAACACATATGATTTGGTAAGTGCCACAGCAGTAAAATGAAGAGGCTTTTAATTCGTTTTTTTTTTCTCCCCATGCTTGTTCCTACAGGGCGGCTGGACTCACAGTGCTCACGTGCACTTTTTAGACATCGCTCACGTGCACTTTATGACCTTGCCCCCTGCGCCCAGACGGCAACGTGCGCTCTCACCTGGCGGCGGGCCAGACCCGACCTGGGCCACTATGAGTCTGGCGAAAGGTCTTTGAGAAGCAGGTTTGTCGAAGAAGAGGGTTTTAGCGAACGTGAGGTGACTCGAGCGATCCACGCGGCGCGGGTTTCAAATCCAAATGGGATAAAATGACGCGTTTAATCCTTATACGTTGAACTGTCGTAGCTACGGCGGTCCTTTTGTTGGAAGAAAAGGCTGCAGATGAAGACAATTGTCTGAAGGAGTTGAAGTGCTCAATTTGTTAGGCGTGTTTATTTGTACACCACATTTCATACACAAGGGCAGTTCATAGTTTTTTTTATATAATATTACATAAAAGGCCTTGAACAAAATAAAAGGCAATAAAAATAAAAATACTACTCAATTTCAGTTTGGTGTCCTCAATTGAGAAAGAGGTATTTAGGGATCAACATTACCATTCTGGTACAATTTCAATGGTATAATTTATATAATTAATCGTAAAAAAGTATTTTTTAAATCAGTTTATCTATATAAATAACTCGTGTTTTAAGTATATTGATTGTGAAATTCCAAACACAGATTTTGAGTTGGCGTTTAAAGTGGCCATCTTTAATTTTTTATTTTTTTTATTTTGTCACATCTAACAAAGTAATTTTAATTTTCGGGATTTACTGATTAATCCTAATTGTAGTCACCCCGATTAATTCTACAAACTATAGAAATCCCTTAAATATCGATATTTTGTCTTACAGGTGTGACAGAGGTCCGGTCGAGACTCACGGTCGGCCAGGGTGGACTCCTCCACGGTGCTGCTGAAGGGCCCGGCCACGCCCACTCCGTTGGACTGTACCGCCAGCTCGTAGCGCGTGAACGGCTTCAGCGCGGCCAGAAGAATCTCCTGAGCAGAGCTGCCCCAAAAACAGGATGGAGGGGCGGGGTCAGGACAATACAAGTGTGTACACACTGTTCTTTAATTAAACAACACACACACACACGCACAAGGGCTGGACGACACGGCTGTGCACGCCTGTTGACTGTAAGGTGACGAGTTAAGAAAATACTGTTAAATAAATTCAAAATTCTCTGTAATAACAATAATAATCTATATAATTACTCTTGACGGGTATAATCGGTCAGATCGTATGTTTTGCGTCTTTTGGCCCCGCTGAGACCAGCTGCTGTTGTGCCTGCTGGTTACTGTTTTTCAGTATTTTAACATCTATTACAATTGTTTTGATATTTTCACGAGGCATTATTATGTACACCATATTGTATTTTTATGTATACTGTTTTATGCATGTTTGGTTTTATTGTATTTACAGTGGTGGGAGATTGTGCACAGTCTGGAGGGGGGGGCGGGGGCATGCACAACAAACATTTCACTGCCATTTGAAATGTATAAGTGTGGTGTGTATGTGGCAAACAAACGTATTTTGACATTTTTCTTCTTTTTATGGTGTAATGGGGATGTTATTTAACCTTAAGACTCTTTATACGTCTTCATAAATCACAATATTAATGAATATCTGTAAATGAATAAATACACAAATAGAACTGTATATTAACAATAATAAATACACACGTTAAAATTATTCATCGACCTTTCGATTTTTTTATCTTTATAAATGTGTATTTAGTTGGTAAACAAACATTTTATACTAGAAAACTCTGCCGAGCTGCTTTCGCTGCTCAGATCAGTTTCATTTTCTGCGTCAGTTTTATTGATGCGAACGCTAGAATTTCACATACTATCGTTCTCAAGGTAATACTCAGTCTCACGTAGAATGAAGGTATTACAAAAAACGTAGAATAAGTAATAACAATAAGTGTTATAATAAGGCAGTGACTGCATCAAGTTGTAAACGTATATGAATGGGAGTTTTAACTACATATTTGGACTGGTGGTCGAACAAATGATTTTCCTAAATTCAGGTTTTTTCTTTTCAATCAAGTTGACTATTGAACTTAAATTGTGGTACTAGTCAAATATTGTACTTAACAATATTGCTTACTTACAGAGGTTTTAGAAATGGGATGGCAAAAGTTAAAATGTTAAAGTTTTAGGTTAAAGTGCCTCAACATATTACATTATAGGAGATGATGTGCAGCCTGTCGGTCATTACCGCAGAATGACCCCCGACAGGTTGATCAGGGTCTTGTATCACGCTGAAGGGGGTTATTTTTTGGATAACGACCGACTGGCTGCGCATTATCCCTTAGTTATTACATGGCTCATTACTTCGTAAAACAATAAATTGAGACGGAATATTAGTTTGAAATTCTTTTTTATAACTGGTATGCAAGTTTAAGAGCCCCCCGCCGAGGAAAATAGTCTTCGACTCCACATATACAACCAACCTATTTACTGTCAAGATCGGACACCTCCGCCTCCACCTCCTCAAGCCTCCCGTTAGAGTTCAACCAATCAGAATGGAGTACGGTACCTAGTGTGGTAGGAGACCAGGGAGGCGTTGGTGATGCCGGCCGGGCTGCAGCGCACCGTGTAGTTGATGATGCGGACGCTGCTGAAGCGCGGCTTCTCCCAGCGCAGCCGGATGGAGGTGGAGCTGTTGGCCTGAGCCTGGACGCTGCTGGGCGGCAGCGGTGGAGGGTTCCCCATGGGCGGAGGCGACGCTGCGACACAAAACATTATTTATCAATTAATTTGGGGTCTTTTTTATTTCGGGGCCAAAATCTTAAATTGTAGCAGAGATACTCGCTGCGTCCGGAATGACGTAATACGTGGTATATACTACATCCTTCAGGCAAATACTCAGGGAGTCGGCAGGTATCAGACAGTTACATTGAATAGATTTTTGAGGTTTTTAAGACAGATTTTAATGAAATTCTAGACAGATTTTTGGTCAAATCACCTCTCATCCCGAATAAATTCTAATGTATGATCATCTAATGACTTTTAAGACCTAATATAATAATAACAGATTTTAATGACTTTAAAGCAAAGAATACCAAATTAATGGGGTTTAAGGAACATTTATGCATCCCAAAATGACAATACATCTGTACATACACACACTGAACATTGTTTGAAATATTTCATATATTTATATAAACTGTATACAGTATATACACACCCATATATATATATATATATATATATATATATATACTCAATATATATGGCTGCAGGTGCACAAACAAAATCGTACGCTTATCGCGATATTTCTCCGTCCGGCCTTTCCACATGGCTGCAGCGCCCTCTGTCTGCTTGTTGTACGCCCACACCTTCACCTCGTACTGTCTGTCAGGAACTACACACACACACACACACACACACACACACACACACACACACACACACACAAACACACACACGTATGCACCAAACACACACACACACACACACACACACACACACACACACACACACACACACACACACACACACACGTATGCACCAAACACACACACACACACACACACACACACACACACACACACACACACACACACACACACACACACACACACACACACATATTAACACATGTACAAAGTAGATAGAATACTAGCAGATGTACCTAGTACAGTATTTAGTATTTAGTAGTTTAGTATTATAGTATACCCGTCGTGTGAACAGTGAATATACAGAGATTTTGGAACTAAAAGGCCACAGTTGGCGACAGAATGTGTTTTTTTTGTGACTTGAAGAGGTGGGATATAGTTGTTGTTTTTGTGAATGTTCATCCATATTGACCTTTCAGTGACCACAACAAGCTACACGGCAAATAATATCAAATTTACTGCAGCTACCTCTCACTTCCTGCATGTGCCTGATCAGTGGCGGACCCCGCCACCAACCATGGAAACATATAGATGAGCAAATACATTGAATGGCTGTTTTTTAAGTGAATATTTAAAGTGAATATGCTCCATGAATATGGGATAAATATAAAATATTGGACGTTTTCTAACGCAACAATATTACGTATTACCATTTTAACTGCACATGTTGGTTGTTTGCTTATTGTATTTGTTTATTGGAAAAGTTTATCTTCTTCTCTAGTTTTAATGTCATTTTTTCCCATCAGTTTATTCTTTTTAAATAAATAAAATATCTCGATATAAAGTTATGTTAAAATAAATAAATAAATGTTATTTGTGGAAGATGACACATCCACCTGCTTTGGCAAAATGTTAAATAATGCTAAATAAATATGGTAGAAATATTAAATACTCGATTTTGCAGCAAAATAATCTTGGATGGATTTAAGAAAATCTAAAACAAGTAAAAAAATGTTTTGTCTTACTTCAACACTCAACAAATTAAACAATTACAATTACAATTGCAATTACAATTTAAAAAAGCAAGTGAGAAACCTGGAAGCTATAATGATAATCGAAGCAAGCATTCAACTAAAACAGCGACCGTCCTCAGTGGCCACAGGTGGTGTTGAAGGAGCAGGAACCCACCCAGGCCGGTGAGCAGGTGGTGCCTGGCCTTCCTGCGGAGCTTGATGGTGTGGGCCGCCCGGCTCTTCGTCCCGTCGGCCTCCACCTCGGCCTCCACCTCCCGGTAAGACAGCTTGTATCCCAAAATCTGGGTGTGGTTGGGCGACGGCTGCCACGTCACGTTCAGCGTGTTCGCTCGAGCTCGAACCTTCAGTTCGGGGGCAAAGATCACTGGGAGGACACCGGAATAAAACAAAACAGAAATGAAAATGACAACAAAAATGTGAGAACATTGTGCTTTACCACAAAAGATATTTTAGAGAAGTTGATTTTTAATATCTGAGGAATTTGACATGGTTAAGAGTAGTGCGTGCCACAATAGACAATTAGAATAAAGCAGCTTAAAAGTCTGAAAAAGTATAATAAATGGTTAAATTATAATAATAACAAAATTGAATAAAAATGTTAATTCAAATTGCTAAATATACACAAACAGCCAAAAAAATACCAAACAGAAATAGCCAAATATATACAAATAGGGTATATAATAATATTCAGAATATATACAAAATTATTGAGCTTTTTTAATGCTAATTGTACAAAAACAACAACAAAAAAACAAAACAAAAAAACTGCCACCAATCCCCAAATGCACAAAAATTGTTAAAAGATAAATAAAAATAATAATAATAATAATAATAATAATAATAACAAATAAATAAACAATTTACAAAATGTAAATTATAGGTATAGAAGGTATACCTTATCCATATGTTATTACTAAATAATACTAAACAACAGCGAGCAAAAAGAAATACTGATGATTAATTTCATTGATACTGAAGAATAAATAACGTTTTTTAAAGGTCCAGTCCGTCTCCTCACCCGTGCTCTGGTTGTAGTGGGCCAGTGTTTGCTGCAGCGACCACTCGGACGGGGCCCCGAACCCGGCCCCGGTGCCCGCCGCCATCCTGAGCCGGTACGACCGGTTGGGTTTCAGTTCCCTGAGGATGAACTGGGTCTCGTTTCCCCCGACTTCCACGGAAAACACATGGTCCGCTGTGGACACACACACACACACACACACACACACACACACACACATAGAATAGGTTTAGTACAGTAGGACAATAAGAGTGTTTCTTCCTGCACATTTCTTTTTTGATCTTATGGTTCTATATTTAAATTCTACATAGACAGGCAGACAGGCAGACAGGCAGACAGACGGACGGATGGACGGATGGACTGACGGGTGGACGGGCGGCCGGGCGGACATATTTGTTTTTCTATATTCTAGAAGTCCTAATGTGTTTCTCCATGATCCGACTGGCCCTTAGGAACCCATTTAGGGTCCCGGTCCTCTTACCCTGGTCCAGGGTGCTGTACTGGATGCGGTAGCGGGTGACGGCGCCCCTGCTGTGCTGGGAGGAGAGCGGGAGCCACGTCAGCCGGATGTCGGAAGGGGAGATGCTGGAGATGGAGAGCTGGGGAGGCACGCTGGGCACTGGAGGAGGGGGACCAACGGGGGACTTTTACTTTGAAATTGCGCACGGGTGAGTCAGCTTCAACTTCATCACTTAATTCCCTCTAATGGTATGGAAACAAGCCCCTAGTCTTCTGAACACCCTTACCAAATTTCACGAATACTCTCCAATCTGGAATAACAAACATATTTTGTCAGACTCAAATACTTCTGTTTGTCCTTAACAGTCAAACAGGAACATGCACATCTTAAATGATATATTAAAAATATGATATATTGATCCCTCTTCAACGACCATAAAATGCAGTTTACAGTAAACATGTCAGTAAACACATCATTTCTGTGGGACTAACGTTCACCCACTAAAAATACTTCATTTACAGTGATCTTTAAAGTGGTCGTCCCTAAGATTATTTTGTTTGAATAAATCACATTTATCCCACATTTGTTTAGCTGGCACACTCACAAGGAAGACATCCAGCGGCAAATTCACAAAGAATGGACTGCGGCCGCTATAGCGCGATGAATTGCGCATGGATTACACCCCCTCTCTGCCCCGTCTCAACGTCCGATTCACAAAAGATACAGGGCTGGTGACAGGGCAGGGCAAACACGCCCATTAGGTTTTGCAGCTGAGTGCAATTTTCCATTGTTTTGCGTCAGATTGCAAGTTGCAAGAATATCACACAATGCCTCACAAGCTTGTCAAACGGGAAACCCCTTATTTGCGGTTCAGGTCCTTGCAACTCTCCAAAGTCAATAATATTTTAATTTTAACCGTGTGTGGCTAGAAGAGCTGGTGTATGTGAATTTGACTTTTTTGCAATGAAGGTCATTTGCATAGAAAGTGAGGAATTTTGTGTCGAATGTATGAATAATACCTAATTTAAATATGTGTAAATAGCACCGGAGCACCGAGGCACTATTTGTGCGGCAGCGCAGTTATGGGGGAAGGTCACGCCTTGCAGGTGCTTTGAGGATTACACGGTTGCTTTTTCCCCATGTGAATTCACCCCTCAATGTATTTGAGTTGCACTCGTGCTCCTTTATTTGCTGTTTGCTTTGTTGGCGGTGGGGTCCGCCTTTCCTGACCAGAATTTCATAAAGAACACGCAGCTAGCTGTGGTCGGTAAACTGTCGATATGCATGAACATTCACAAAAGAGAACAAGTGCCGGGGCAGTGGCCAAGAAAAACAAAACAAAACAAAACAAATGAAAAAGGCAAGGCTTGGGGATGAGAAAGTGACCATTTCAGAGGAGAGACGAGGGTAAACCTGAATTCCCAATGGAGTTCTGGGACTTGTAGTGTGATCCACCCAACACAGATGATCACAGACACCAAATCCAAAACCAGATACCAAAACACCACACCGCCTCCAGGTTCTCCGGGCTCCACACGGACGCTGTCATCAGACGGCGTCCAGAGCGTCGGACTGGTTTTGACCTTTTTCCCCCTGAAAGCAGACTGTGTGGTTTTGGTTTCTCACCGTCCTCCAGCATCTCCATGGTGACGGGCAGCGAGGGCCGGCTGGCTCCCTCGAGGGAGTAGGCCACCACGTATAGGGTGTAGGCCGTGTGGGGCAGCAGCTCCTTCACGTGGTACTCCATGGTGTCGTTGTTCATGGCAAACTGGTACTCCATGTTGTCAGAGCCTGGGACGGACGGAAATAAAACATACACGGGTCCACTTTACCTGCTTTGCTTACTTTCCTTAAAAAGAATACGACTGACAACATGTACCTATTGTAATGTTCATACCAATGCAGGGCGTCGTCAAATCTTTATTTTTACATGCACAATTTCTTGCTTTGACACTTCAAATGTTGATACAGTTTTGTTTATTTATTTATAATTTTTTTATTTTATTTTTTCCAATTTTTATGTTGATAACTTCATTGATATTTCCAATTTGTTAGATGTGAGCTGTTGTAACAACGCAATTTCGCAAAAACATTTTTCCATACGGAAGGCATATTTTTAGTATAGGAAGTCTGTTTAAATATATTCTCCCCTTTTATACTTTGTTGTTTATTTTTTTGGTACTTCTTACAGGGCATTTACTTTTATGTACTGATTTAACATGAAACCTAACCTCAAATATTAACCTTACTTGGGTCGGTCTGTTTATTAATCTATTATTGAGGCGCCGCGGTGCGCCTCGCTCAGCCTGCTCGCCGGTCTCAAAGTCGGGGGCGGAATTCTGAGTTAATTCTAGAAACACAGGGGTACTTTTTTTTATTGCGTACCCGGTCGGTAAACATGTTGTGCGCTGCAGTAATAAAAACCATAATAAAAGATAATAAGAAGGTTGGGAGACTCTCCTCTAAAGGGACGTAAAAGTCGTATGAATTGCAATTTGACTGTTCGGACTGAGGTCGCTTTGCAAAATATCGGCTCATATCCACGTATGAAAGTGGTCCAATTCTGAATTGAAAAGATCAGACTCCATGTGATCTGTGCTGTTCACACTGTCATGAAAAAAACCCCAAAAACTTACAGATCAAAGTCACACATGAGCAAAGTAATGGGATTTGAGCAACTTTTCCCTGCAGTTTGAAGGTAGCCTTCGTGTCTCAGTCCTACGTCACAATGAGACTCATTAGAATTAGAACCTCCCCCCGTGTGAGTAACTCCACCCACGGCTGGTGCGGCGCCGGACCCGCTAGCATCGAAGCTAAAAAGCTAAGCATGATAAGTGCTCTGTTGTTGGCTGCAGAGACCAGCACAAATCTTTTAAACGAAAGAGGTTTAAGACAACCCTGCCAGTTTGTCCGTGACAAAAAAACTACAGACGAGGGAAATGTAAGTATTTTATAAATAATTTTGTGTTGTCCGTAATGTTGTTGGTAGGCAAAGTCGGAACAAACCTTTAAATAAGGCCTTGTAGAATAAGGCCTTGTAGATCTAATATGAGTGAGGATTCAGCAACTGGATCGCTTATTTTTCGCCTCAAATTTGTTCAGAAATAGATTTAGGTGGACTGCAAAGGTGAAATAGGTGAAATAGGTGAAAGTTGACATACTTCATACAACCTGTGTTGCCAGATCTTTTCCGGTGAAAATTGCTAGCACTGTCTCCAAAAATCGGCAGATGGCATCATGAGCTCATTTGCATATTGATGCCGCAAAACTCTGATTTGCATAAAAGCTTAGTGGCTGTGTGACGAGCGATCACCTCAAGCCGTATAGAAAGGTAGATCGAGAAATATTTTGCCAAATAATCACAAACTGGATACAGGAACATTGTATATTTGAAATAAAAAAATGTAAAAAAATAAATATAACTCTAAAAAGGGAGGGAGAGGATCAAAGGAGCTCTTTACATATTTCCAAGCTATAGAAACACCCTAATCCTGAGATCCGGAGAGAAAGAGTGAGACAGAAGCTCCAACCAGGGATTTACATATCAGAGAAGAATCAGAGAAAATAATATTCTGTACGGTGTATGCGTCACAGAGAGTCACCAATTTATTATCTAAAACTATATTTATATATGCAAAACTATTTATGAATCAGTATCTATTTACAACTATTTAAAGAAATGGTGATCAGCGATTGGTCGTTGGGCACACTGCCTGGCAGGCGCTAACGGCCCACAGGAGAGGGAGAGACCCCGGCGCTGTTGGCAGAAGAGCCATGGACAGCAGCTCTGAGCAGCATGATGCATGGGAGTGAGTTACAATATAATATATTTTAATATATTTCTCACCTTTTCTCGGATGGTCCGAATAACAACCCTTTCCCACTGCACCAAAAACACGGTAACACCCGCTAACGTCCAACATTTGTCACCAGTGGGAAAGGGAAAAACCCGGGTTTCAGTCCCGGGTCAAGTGACCCTGCAATAGACCCGGGTTTTAATCGGCTCCACCTCCGACCGGCTCTGATGTGAACAGGACACCCGGGTCGACCCGCTCATTTTGGCCCCTTTACCGGAGCCATGCGACGTGCGTTGACGTTCCGGATGCTGGAGCGCTAATAGACGGGAATATCCGTGGATCATAACATCATTTCATTTCCCATTTAGAATCCAAAATCAGAAGTTATTGACTCGACCATCGCACCGTGGTGAGCACAGCGGGGAACCCCCACGCTCCCCACCGCGGGCTCCGTGCCACTCCAGCATCGCCCCAAGCCGCTCCCCGCCGCCATAGACGCTCCATGCTGCTTCTACTGTGGTGTGTACGTTTTATAGTTTAATATCGTCGTTTGCTTTAGCTGTTGTCTCTTCTACTGTTTTGTTCCCAATCACACTGGCACCATGACACGCCCCATTTCCAACGTCTTTCTGACATTGAACATGACACACCAGAAAAGAACGGCATTTCTCCTGTATGGGAAAGGTGTCGCCTAACCCAGGTAAACCTGTTCATTTTGGTGTGAAAACGGTATAAGTCACTAAATTTGTCGCTAGTTGTTTTTTCAGAAATAAAGTCGCTAAGTAGGTCTGAAAAGTCTCTAAATCTAGCGACAAAGTTGCCAAGTTGGCAAGACTGCATAAAATGGAACACTACTACTTATGCTTAAACCCCATTGGCTCACAGAACTAGGGAGGTGACGGACCGAAGGGAGGGAGGTGACGGATCGAAACAGAGCGTCCTGGAACAGGATTGTATAGAGGTATGTTAGAATGGTTAGAATGCATAATCTGAGTGGTATTTTCAGCAAAAAAACCTGTATGCATGTTTTAGGGACCTCAGAGTCCTTTGTAGACTTGTTGAAAAGGAGCATAATGGGTCCCCTTTAGGCATTACTTTAGTACACTTGTTAAAACCGTGTGATTTTGGTTGTCAAAAGTACTAAAAAAGTACTTCTCACAACCCAAGAACAACTTAAGTACACAACTTAACACTTTAGTATATTAAATGTGAATACATTAAAAAGTAATATCGTAAATAGACTTTCAGATAACACTCTTAATTATACATTTTTCACTTGGATATCCTTCCATCCATCTATCCACACATACAGGGGAGTGCAAACCACACACACACACACACACACACACACACACACACACACACACACACACACACACACACACACACACACACACACACACACACACACACACTCACCTGCAGCACGCTGGTAGTGCACGGAGTATCCGATGATCTGGTCTGAGTTGTGCTCTG
The DNA here is from genome assembly GCF_960531495.2 of Zeus faber. Classification (NCBI taxonomy): domain Eukaryota; kingdom Metazoa; phylum Chordata; class Actinopteri; order Zeiformes; family Zeidae; genus Zeus; species Zeus faber. The sequence goes on along the minus strand of NC_137190.1, from coordinate 11,806,759 downwards.
GTTTCTCCCAGGTGAGCAGAGCGGTGGTGCTGGAGTGGGGCGTGGCCACCAGGTAGCGCGGGGGGCTCGGCAGACCCTCCCTCACGATGACCGTCAGCTTGGCCGTGGCGCAGGCCGTCCCCAGGCTGTTGTCGGCGATGCACTGGTAGTAGCCGGCGTCCTCCAGGGCCAGCTGGTTGATGAGCAGGATCCCGGGGCCCTGGGTCTTCACCCTCCGGAAGGAGCGGATCGGCTCGCCGTTCTTCAGCCAGTGCAGCGCCGGTGGGGGCTCGCCCGAGCTGTTGCACACGAACCTGGCGGTGTACCCCCTGGAGAGCGACATGGTCTCTGGGGGTTGCAGGATCACCGGAGGGGCTACCGGAAAGGAGGAAGGGAAAGAGGTTGAATATTGATTGAAAAAAACAAGTGATTCCCATGTTGGGCGTTGGCATTTAAAGTGCTTTCCATTTCATAGCTAATTGTAGAGTTATTTAAAATCACACACAGACGCCTGCAGACTTAAGGGGGAGTTTAAAGTGTTAGCAGCATAAATTAATCACCTACTGTTCCCTTAAATGACTAGTGGAATCCTTACAGTGAAGCCCTTACAGCAACGGCACTAACGGTGCTGTTGCTGTAACTTTACATGGGACATGGGACATGTTGAGGTGTTTCAACAACCGATATTTGTGCAACATCTATGTAGAAGTGAACAATTACAACCACATCTGCTACTACCTTTATATTTGACTTTTATCAAGACTTCCTTTCCTATAAGATCTCTTCCGCCTTAGCCATCTCGTCCCAAATCATCATCATCATCATCATCATCATCATCATCATCATCATCATCATCACCAATTTTTTTTTTACCGGGCACGTGCAGCTCGGCAGCAGCGATGACAAACTCCCTGGTCCTGGGTTTGTTGGCGCGGCAAACGTAAACCCCCGCGTGGTGACGCCGGGTGTCTCGGATCACCAGGTTGGTAGCCAGGACCACAACGTCGGTCGAGATAGGCTTCCCGTCTGATGAAAGTCATGAGATGAAGGAAGAACAATAGAGTGTCTGAGCGATCAGGAAAAAAACAACTGCATAATAGGGGCATCGGCCTTGAGGCGCAGAGGAGATCACACGGTCAAGACTTTGCGCTGCGGAGTCACCGGCTGCAGGTGGTCCAAGCCAAAATTATGTCACTCCTATCAGCAGGTGGCGCTATGAAATTATGCCCATTAGGCCGTGGGCAGGTCCCAGTGTTGGAACGTTGCCGAATCCCTGCCACCCCCACACCTTGAACTTTATAATCGACGAGGGGCTCCCGGCCATATTTCCCCTGAGAACCCCGAAATCCAATCTGATTCAATCTGAGAGCCTGCCGATTCTTCATTATTCATCAGAATTCGGCAGTCGCTTTTGTCTGAATTGGTTCTGCTTTCATGATGGAGGGTGCAGGGCTTTCACACATAAGAACATACAGTCATGGATTTGGCTGTTCTTTATATTTGAACAGACTCAGATGGATTCCTGAACCAATTTGACTATTGGGAGACATGTGCCTCAAATCGTCCAGTAAGGTCTTGCGATCCAGCTGCGATCTCCAACGGCCCCCCTGCAGGGGTCCGGCACCGCACGCGCACCCACGCACACCACCCTGCTGATGTAGACTAATGAGGAAATAACGGAGGAGAGAAAGAAATCTGACGATACGTACAGTAGTTGTTGTTCTAAACAGCAGCACTCGATGGTAAATAAAGGAGCTAGAGAGAGAGAGAGAGAGAGAGAGAGAGAGAGAGAGAGTAGAATTGGGTGTGATTATTGGACATTTTTTTCCACACGCAGGCTCACCTTGCCGGCTCCAGGACACCAGAGGTTTGGGCTGGCCTTGTGCCATGCACTCCATCACGGCAGAGCGACCCAGAACCACGGTGGCGTTCTGGGGCGGAGCCACGATCACCACTTTGTTCAAGGTCTGGGTGGAATCTGTCGATGGAATAGCAAAGCGTCTCTGGTGAGAGAGAGATTAGCTCCCGTCTTCCCTTTTCCGTTTATAACTGCGCCGGACCGGAGTCCTTTCGCCAATTCTTGATCTTTAATCTTCGTCGTAGGCCCGCAAAGTACACATGCTGCGAGAGATGGAGCCTGGCTCTGCCCAGCCTCTCTCTCCGAGGGCCACATTATGCTAATGACCCTCAGACTAATGCAGAGGACTCTGTAAACACATTATAAATTAATTATTGAAATTACTTTCAGCACTGCTTGCTTATGCATGAGCCTTTAAAGTGGGTCAGTCTGGATTTACAACAACTGCACTGCTGGTGATCTGACGGGAGGATGTAGGCGCTGCGTGGAGTAGGCAGACATGAGGAGGACAATTACAGCCGGGGCCACAGTACGTGTTTTTTTTTCTCCCAATCACGAATGACAATGAAAAGACTGAGCAGCGCGCATTTAACGACGGAAATTTGCACATTTTCAGTGTGTACCTGCCATCTCTTCCTGCCAGAGGCGAAATGTCTCGCGATATTTTGACTGATAAAACAGTCGCGGGGGCCGTGCGGCTTGCTACCGCGGCACGTGAAATCGCGGCGCCGACATTAATGCACTAATCAGACCCTCATGAGTCGACACCATAACCGCTACACGTGGCTCCTCCATTTGAGAATCCACATCCGCCGCTTCCGCTTGCACCGCCACCGTGCGGGGGCGTTGCCTCATCGGGCGGTGGAAAATGGCCGTTGCGATTTCGAGGCTTGTGACAAGCACACACCAAAGTAATTTTGGAAAGGCTCGCCCCGATAAAGTCAAACGTGTTTGCGCCGAATTGTGACCCGGCCGATTGGGATCGTATAGGAACAGATTTGAGTCTTTTCACACACACACACACACACACACACACACACACACACACACACACACACACACACACACACACACACACACACATATTGATGACAGCTACGGTTCCTACAGCGCGATCATCCCGGACCACCCCAGCCCGATCTCAAATCTCCGGCGTTGAAAAATCAGGTACAGTAATGTGGCCCTAGCTTTGGAGGGACTACAGAACCACTTGGTATGTTTCATATATTCCGAGCATCAATGAAGAGAGCGAGAGGGTCTGTCAGAGCTTTTCCACGGGGGCGAGTGTAGTCTATTTGTGGAGGCGAGTAGATTGATGGCAGTGGATGTGACAGTTGTTCCATGTCAAGGCTGCGAAAGTGTTGCCTCCCTGCTTTGGCTTCCCTTATCATTGGAAATGTGAAAATAGTTTAAAAAAAAATAAAAGACATCATAGCCTTTTCTGTGAAAATATTTCCTTTGCCGCTCGAGAGGGAGAGTGCGTCTGTGAATGCCAGCACGCTGTGAAAATGCAGATAATTATTCATCCGTGTTCTCCGCCTTTTATGCAGGGCAAGGGCATTTGGATTCACTCAGGCTTTGAGGAAACAAAAACAGACAACAGAAACTCTCGATCCAGTGGGGACGAAAATAGACGCACAAATCCACCCGGGTCTATTCATTTGCGCTTCCGCCGTCTGCACATCTGCAAGGCTCTCTCTCCGTCTTGTTCCCAAAAGCCCTTTTTATTTCTCCCTTTTCATGTCTTGCTCTTCCACCCGTCTCGGTTGTTTTATATCGCTCCTCTTCCTCCCTCTTTAGGACTAATCGACATTTTAAGCAGGGCTTAATTTGTGCCGGAACATGATCTGGGACATCCCAGATGCTATTTGATTGGATCCGGCACCTCCGCACAAGCTGGGAGCTCCGCCTTGAATAACCCCCCTCGCCCACCGCCACCCACCATGTGAATGACGGGAGTAACATATTCTTCCGCTGGTCGTCCGCATTCCCCGTTTATCCAAACAGAGCAAACAGAAATTGTGTGTTTTTATTTCCGTCTCCTAATTGAAAGAAACAAAATAGCCCCCCCCCCCCGTTGCTGCGTTCCGTGCATATGTTCCGTTCCGCGAGCTCCATAATGTTGGTCTTTAATCTTCAACGCCTAATTTATATTAATATTTTCAGTTTTTGGTGCGAATGTGAGTGTTTGGTGTTTTTTTTGGTCTGTCACTCTTTTCCCTCCGTCTCTATCCTCCGCTCCGGTCCCGGTTCCACAACCTGAAGACGGTCAGCGATCAGGCTCACTCCATTCGGAGTGCGGCAGCGGCCAGAAATTAGTGACCCTGCATGAAAGCGCCGCTGTTCCCTTCCTCTGGTGCCAGGTCGTCGCTGACCACCGACCACTCTTCTTGCCTCCCTGTCCTGATTCCTGGGATCACGTTACCTGTCCCATCTCTTCCAGTCCTGCTCCTGTCTGTCAGCCACCTGCTTCCTCCGCCAGCCTGTCTGCCTGTTCTTCATGGGTTCACCTGGACCAGTACCATTCCTCAGTTTGTAGTAAAAAAAAACTATCAAAATGTCAGCCTTGCCTCCCGTGTCTGCATTTGGGTTCTGTTGCTGCGGAAGTATACCTCCTGAAAAGTAATGCATGACAGGAAATCGAGGAAGAAGGGCTAATTAAATGCGGCTACCACTCATTGTGATGTGCTTATCGCCATGATACAGGGGATTACCATAGCAACTATATAGATGGATTGATCTTCTTATCATGGACTTATGATCCCCGAGTGCTCTCCATGTCGCCAGGAGCCTTATGCTGAGCTCAAGACTGACCAAGTACGGTCCAAGTGGACTTCAATGTACAGGGTTGTTGTACTATTCGAGAATTCTAAACAAGATGACCACCTTTTAAACACACACAAAGACAGACGTTGCTCAACTTCCTAAGTTTCTTATTTGAAGAAATGGCTAAATAACGTTTGTTAAATGCAATTGTCAAGTGATGATGGATCAGCCTATTGAAACTTTAGTAAATGGCACTTTGCGTGACAAATGACACTAAATATTTTCAAAAAATGAACACATCTGGTTAGGTTTACAGCTTGGGGAAGAAACATGAGCATGCTTGCCTCGTCCATCTCTGCACTGACTGTGTTGCCAGCTTTACAAAAAAAAAAAAACCCTCTTGCTGGGAGTTGTATTTGCAGACGATCAGCGACAAAACATTAATCACAGCATCAAGCTGTTCGTTCCCATTACACCACATTTACAGCCAACTTTTCAGCACCGCTAGCTATTGTACACACCAATTATCCAGTGCGATGGACATCAGACAACGGGTAAAAATGGTGCGGCTATACACACTGTACCTATTTTATCCACTGGAATTCAACCTCACTGGTGGGGAAGGAGCGTGAGCTGGAGGAGGGTGAAGTACCAACTAGATATTGTTTTTTTGTAATAATGCCATTACGTCAAGCTGTTTAAGCGTGGGTGCCGTACGCTGACAGAGCTGAGATGTGTCTCCTCTCCGGTTCATAACAGTTATAGATAGAACATCAAGGTGTAGCAAAGTCGGGAGCGTAGGTTGAGAGGGAAGTGGTTGGGGTTTCGGCATCCCAGATGGGCATCTCTGACCCGATCTCTCTATCTCGCAACGGTTTCCATCAGTCAGGATCGGCGCCTCTGAAGTCCGTGGCCGTCAGTCTCTGCCAGATAAATAATCCTAAGTGGGGGGTTTCAGGTGTCTTGGTGGTATTCGCGAGACCGCCCACCAGTGAGGAACAGCAGTTGTGTGGATGTGCATCAGAATGGTGGTGGTAAAGAGGGGGCTGAACCATAAGGACAAGCTCTATATTTTCCAGTAAATACGTATATGAGGTAGCATGGCGTGTGTTCACAAGCTTGGGGGAGTGACCCAAAGCGGGAGGTGAGGGAGCAGAAAACAGCTTTTTTTTTCCGCTGGGTGACCGGGCTCACTCTCTGCCACAAAGAGAGCACGGTGATCCGAGAGCGCCGCGGTGTCACGCAGCTGCTCTTCTGCAGATGAGGTGAGCCTGTTGAGATGGTTCTGACATCTTTTACAGTGAGGCGTGCCGGGCTGGGAGGAGGGGAGGAGGACCTGGGGTACACCCAGTCAAGACATGTGATCTCCCAGCTGATTTGGGAACACCGAGGGATCCCGCAGGAGGAGCTCGACGACGTGGCTGAGGAAAGGGATGCCTGCGCCGCTCCGCCCTTCCCCGATATGGAACATGAACTTCCCCTCGATAAGTGGTGATGGACGACGAATGGGTGGACGGAACGACTCTTTGGGTGTTGTTCATACTGTTGCTTGGAACACGTGCATGTGTTTTTTTTTTTTTTTTTTTTTCCTTTCGCTTGTTGTTTTAACCGATTCTGAACATACAAAATCAGGTCCACCTCCACTCCGGCATTGCGATCCTGCTACCTGTGGTGATGGTGAGGCGGGCGTCGCGGCTGAAGCTCGTCCTGGCAGAGTTGGACGCGAGGCAGCGGTAGACGCCCTCGTCTTCCTCGGTGACCTCCAGGATCTGGAGCACCCCGTTATGGAGAGAAATAAACCTGGAGCAAAGGGAAGAAAAGGCAGGGCAGAAAAAAAAAAAAAAAAAGACAAAGAGGCATTAAATGACCTATTTTGTGTCATGCGATGGAAAAAGAAAATGGCGAATGTTGCCATGAAAGGATCCCTTCCCCGCTCTTCTGAAAACAGAGCTGGAAATCTTGGTGTGATTACACACACATTCTCGTGACCACAGAATCAGGATATTGTCACCAAAAATGCAGTGGATCCATGACAAAAGAAAACAAGACAAAGAAAAACACATCTTTATCATTATAGTATCTTTATTTATGGAGTACTGCGCTTACTTCACGCTGTTGTACTGCAAAATACGAGCCCTCCCGTTTTCCCTGATGTTTTTTTGTGATGCGAAACCTAGACACAGTCTAGCCGGCCACTAGGGGGAGGATCCTAACCGCTGGATGCGTTTTCGGATGCGGTATGAAGCCGGCTTTAGAAAACTGCAGCTCATTCAGAACGCTGCTACTCCTGTTCCATCAAAAAGTAACGAAAGCTGAACACATTACACAATTTGCAGGTGCCTGCACTCGCTTCCAGTGTGTAATATAATTGATTTTAAGAAACTGCTCATTGCTAATAAATCTCTCAATGGCCTAGGGCCAAAATACTGGCTCTTCCATTATGAGGTAATCTGGGACTGGTCTACTAACTTTAATGAGAGTAAAGACAAAAGCAGCGTTTAGCTATTGTGCTACACATTGTTGAAACAGATTTCTGGAAGATCTTGCTCCTGACCCGTTTTAAATCCCTCAAATCCTTCATATTTGCAGCTGCTTTCCAGTGAATCCTGTTTTAAATTGCACTTTTACATTTTTATCCGATAATTTTTAAGCTATTTGTTCCTATGATTTTATTCTTCTTTGTTTTTCTACAACACCTTTTATAAAAAAAACCACTTGATATACAAAAAAACTTGACTTCCTCGCCTCGCAGGACTCTCACCTCCTCCATTCGGGAAATACTACTGCGTACAACTACCACAAGAGGATGTTGAAACTTGACCTACTGCGCCTCTCTGAAATTAAATCTTGTTGTTTGCAGGACAAAGGTCGGCTCTCAGTTTAGGTCAGAGGATGTGACAAGGTGAAGGGTTTGAAGAGTCACTGAAAAAGAGAAGGTCGTGCAAAACTGCACTCACTCCCCCCTCACCCCCAACGCCAAAAAAAGCCAGTGCTCCGATGCCTTTTGTGCTTGATTTGTTACTTTCACATTTTATCTCCTTTTTTCTATTTCCCAGAGCGCAGGTTAAGTTCTAGTGGAAAATCCTAACAACTGAAAGAGCTGAAGGGAGAGGAACAGAGCAACGAGGACAGAAGGGGAAAAAATAAAAGGCATGGAAGAGAGAGGAGATGAAAAACCGATGGGATAGAGCCTTCGCAGGTGAACAACATCAGATGTACGTGCGGTGGGCAAAAAAATAAAAAAATGGTGGTCATGAGAATCTGGCAAATTACACTTTGATGTTTGAGGTTTCAAAGCCACTTGAGGCAAAATGACAGTGTCCTCAAAAAGGCCAAGTGTTTGGCATCCAAGGTCTCAGGTGCGCGGCTCACAAGCACTGCCGAAGCATTCAATGCATGACGGGGAGCAGCTCCAAACCACTGACGGTGTCGGCAACAGACGGATAAAATGCGCCGTCAAAAGCGGCGAGGCGGTCGTTAGTCGAATTTCACCGGCAGGGATGGATTTAGCAGGAAGGTGGACGGATGCCAAACAAAAGAACAGACACAAAAATAGACCACGGAATTCAATCGGAACCTGCGTGACCCCCCCCCCCCCCCCGTCTCAATGTCGACGTCCTCACAGAGCCGGGATGTGCTCGTCGCCCACGCTGAGGCGCGCAGACACGTAACCTGGTGTAAGGAGCAAAGAATCAGGAGCCCCCGAGCGATGGAGAGGAGAAAGAATTGCCTGGTGAGTCATCTCTCTCACACTCTCTCTCTCCCTCTCTCCCACATCCGGATTTAGGGTTTGTGCTGGAGAGAACGGATGCCTGCAGCACACAGTGACATGGTGGGAGATCTCCAGCGGCATGGACAGCCCATCTTGTTGGAGTCATGGACTGTTGAGGGTTCAGTCAACCACCTACCAGCCCCCCCCCCCCCCCCCCCCCCCCCCCCCCCCCCCCCACCCGCCCCCAGCCCCCCCCTTTCACCTGATCCTGAAAACCGATGAATATCTATGGGAGGTTTCAGAGAAAAGAGAGCATAGTAGACCTCTACCCTCTTCATCCCTCGCCGAACTGTGCAATAGCCCACTTCGCACAGTTCAGGACTTAATATGTGCGACGGCGTCCCAGAAGGACTGCAGCGCTTCTGAAGGCAAAGGTGCAGGTAGGTACCTTGATATATCGCTGCCATTAATGCATTGCTAAGTATTTCCAATTTCTATGAGTAGAAAGGGTAATAACAAAGAGCAAATGCGCCATAAAAGAAATAATGAAGGACTACATAGATTAAATAGATCAAGACGGGGTAATGGAGGCGATGAAGACGAGGGGGCGGTGGAACCGGGCGACGGACTGAAAAAAAAAAACCCAGAGAGAGACCAGAAGGAAAACCGGAGCAGGCTGAGGAGGCGATGGTGACCGAAAGAGAGAGAGAGAGAGAGGAGAGAGAGAGAGAAGAGAGAGAGAGAGAGAGAGAGAGAGAGAGACAGAAATAAAGAATCAGAAATAGGGAGAGAGAGAGAGAGAGAGAGAGAGAGAGAGTGAAAGAGAGAGAGAGAGAGAAAAATAAAGAATCAGAAATAGGGAGAGAGAGAGAGAGAGAGAGAGAGGGAGAGAGAGAGAGACAGAAATAAAGAATCAGAAATAGGGAGAGAGAGAGAGAGTGAAAGAGAGAGAGAGAGAGAGAGAAAAATAAAGAATCAGAAATGGGGAGGAAGTGAGAGAGAGAAAAAGAGAGAGCGAGAGAAAGAGAGAAATAAAGAATCAGAAATAGGGAGAGAGTGAGAGAGAGACAGAGAGAGAGCGAGAGAGAGAGCGAGAGAGAGAGAGAGAGAGAGAGAGAGAGAGAGAGAGAGAGAGAGAGAGAGAAAGCAGCAGCTCCCGATCTTATCCTCACAACTTGCTAAAAGGCTATTAGCAGCTGTCGGCGGGACCACGTCCGGACAAGAATACCTCATGAGCAGGGAGCTGTTAGCGGGTCACGCAGGGCTGTGGCAGCCATTAGTACAGACCTGCAGCATCAGCTCAAAGATGGATACCAAGGCAACGAGGCCATTCAAGCCACAGCAAAATGTCAATATCTTTAAATGGCTGAGTAAATGAGAGTATGTGCGGCATTGTGTGTGTGTGTGCGCGCGCATGTATGTGTGTGTGTGTGTGTGTGTGTGTGTGTGTGTGTGTGTGTGTGTGTGTGTGTGTGTGTGTGTGTGTGTGTCTGTGTGTGTGTGCATTTGTTCGGCTCCTTTTGAAATTCAACAAGTTATGTAACTGAATCTATGCTGGCGCCCTTGTGCGATGTACAGCCTCCTTCCATTTCATCAATAGAGCCATCCTTCCCTGCACTCTTTATTTCACTTTAACTCGGACACAATGTATCGCACAAGTGGGATACTATGGAATTTGTCCCCTGCATTAGACCCGTCCTCAGCCGTGGAGCAGTGGGCGGCCGCGGTGCAGCCCCCCCGGGGACCAACCCCAGCCCTTCGCTTGCACCTGCATACGAGGCGCAAGGCGGTGTCACTCGGTGTAAAGGGCGGGGGTCCTGGTTGGGGACACAACGCTGGTGGATCATGGAGCGACGACCCCCGAGCCCTCAGACCCGCTGCACGTCACACCTGACATCGAAGCCTCAAAAGGGGTGAATTGTTTTAAGAAAAGGCGAATGCATTGTGGATGGAAATATAACTTGTGTGTGCGTGAGAGAGAGAGTGTGTTTGTGTGTGTGTGTGTGTGTATGTGTAAGAGAATGATAAATGTGTGCGGATGTGTCCAAGATTTTAAAATGTATTTGTGAGGAATAATAAAACTGCTGTTTACCGATTCATCTTTTAGGTTTCTTTTTCGACAGGCTCATATTTTAATTAAATAAATGTAATAATATGTTAAGTTCATCATTAGGTTTATTTTGCATTACTAATTATCTTTCATCTTTCTGGCTCACTGTCAGGTATATTGATTTGTTATTGTATTTGACAACATTTTCCCAGTTTATTTTTGGGGTAATTTTCTTTTATTTATAATACTGATGATGATGATGATGATGATGATGATGATGATGATGATGATGATCATCATCATCATCATCATCATCATCATCATCATCATCATCATCATCATCATCATCATCATCATATTAACAACCTTAATTTGTATGGCACCTTTCATACAGGACATGTAACTCAAAGTGCTTTACCATTAAAAAAAGAAGACCACCATCAGATAGAGACAATAAAAGCAGAGGAAGCAAAGCAAAATGCAGTCGCTAAGGGTAAGGGTAAGGGGGAGAACAGGGTGGGAATAAGTGTTCCTCAGCAAATTATCTTCTTGGATTTCATTATTGTGACACCCACAATGCACAATAATAAATTCAATTTGTTGTTATTTTTATTCCATTGCTTTTCAACAGTTTTTCCTTGATTGCTTGGACATAAAAACTGGTTCCTGTAGCACAGTCCTGGCCAACCCGCGGCTCGCGAGCCTCATGCGGCTCTTTGGCTGGTTTCATGCGGCTCTTAAGGGGCTTTCACATGACAGCGTCAAAAAAAAGCGCAGCCATTCATTCCCTATTATGATTATAAAATCGCTATGATGTATCACTCGTTTTCCACCGCGGATCACTTCATTTACTCAAAGCGGACAGCAGCAGGAGTCATGTCCCATTAACGCCTGTTTTATTAGTCCTAATGCCGCGTTTACACCAAAAGCGCCGGGGCGGCGCGCCTCCATACAAAGTCAACGCGGCATTAGGACTAATAAAACACCAAATACGATTCGAAAAGCTTTGGAAGTTTATTTTCAACACTATTGACATGGTTAGTAGTCAACATATAAGATGGATCGGCCGGTGAATTGCGTTGCGTATCGGACGTCTCCGATGGAGAACTGTGAAGGCTGGAGGGGTGTGTGTGTGTGTGTGTGTGTGTGTGTGTGTGTGTGTGTGTGTGTGTGTGTGTGTGTGTGTGTGTGTGTGTGTGTGTGTGTGTGTGTGTGTGTGTGTGTGTGTGTGTGAGTGTGTGTGTGTGTGTGTGTGTGTCACGACTCGCGAGCTGCAGGAGGAGGACCGACTGAAAGCTGCTTTAAGGGAAGGGACCATTGAGTTCTGGAAAAGTGTGCCAATGGAAAAATACCCCAATGTCAAACGCTGCGCTTAAGATACTGTCAATGTTTGGGTCAACATACGTCTGCGAGTCTGTGTTTTCTGCCCAAAAACATGTGAAACCAAAGCATCGATCTGTTCTGACTGACACCCATGTGAAAGAATTGCTTCGAGTGGCAACAACGGAATACAAGCCAGATTTGAAGAGGATTGTTCAAGACAAGGAATGCCAGAAGTCCCACATGCATAGTAAGAGAAAAACGCTATTGTTAATTATTATATTTTTGTTTGTGGACTTGGTTGAACTGAGAGGTATACCGCGGAAACGCAGTACTTTCATTTCATATCGAGCTCCAATAGCGGGTTCGATCCTCGTAACCACACATTTTCAAAAATGTGGCCAGGGCTCCGGAACACCTAGTCCCAGGTATATGTGGATGGCCAAAGCGTCGGATCGTGTATGGTAGGCAAGAGCCAAAACTGATTCTTAAAGGTTAGGGTTTAAGGGACACTATTGAATAAATTGACCCAACATGAAAAAAATACATCCTTATCATTAAACTCGAAGTCCAATTCCCCCCTCTATGAATAAATAAACAGCAGTACTTTTTGAACTGAGAGTTTGTGTGTGTGAGACAGTGCACACAATGTTAATTGTTGAAAATAACTGGCCTGTGGTCTTAGTACTCCATCCATCCATCTATCTTCAACCGATTATCCTTAGTCGGGTCGCGGGGGCTAGGAGTCAATTTCTGTCATTATCATGTTGGTGTGTGACATTTACAATGAATCTGGCTGGAGCAGAGGTCTGTGTGTGTGTGTGTGTGTGTGTGTGTGTGAGGAAGGGATGGGGTGATGTTCATGTGTGCCCATGTGTATGATGTGGCTCTTAGCAGTAACACAGTAAAAAAAGTGGCTCTTAGTCTCTGACTGGTTGGCCACCCCTGCTGTAGCACATGAACCCATAGCCATATGTCATTACCAAAAACACACACACATTTCCCAGAACCGTTAAAACTATTCACCTGTTTCCACACATTTCAATATTCAAAACTCTTTCTGCAAAACCTTAGACAAAAAGTGCCCAAATTAATCATTCATTGCACTGTACTGTATGTTCATTCAGCAAACACATGCTCTCAATATAATTAACTCGAGTCATCACATACTGAACTCAAAGACCACACCTCTCCCCGGGTACAAACACTAAGCCTCAAAATAGTGAACACACCAATCAGAATTACAGGCTCAATAAACAGGGCCGAGAGGCACGTCCATGTGCTTTGGAACAATGGATCCTAAAAATGCCGAAGTTGCATTTGGAAATAAAGCTTTTGGAAATTGGGTATTTTACTGTGCATGGACTCCTCCTTAAATGTGACATTTCGAAGCTCAGGTTTTTGACCGAAACAGAATAAAGAGTAGTATTGCCTGATCCACTAATGTAAGATGTATTTCACGGTACTGTTTTGAATTCCTCCTAAAGGGTCATCTGGGTGCCGTGACTTTACAAAATTTCAAATTATTATCTCTGAAAACCTGTTCTGCACATTGTGGTAGCAGCGTCTTGAATGAAGCCCTCCAGTGAGTAACAAACAGTCATGTAGTGGGTGTTTTGGACAGCTTGTGTGTGCTGTCTGAGGGCAACATTTGGATTGGGACCAAGAAGTTAGATGTTTGCACCGTTGGGCTTAACTTATCAAAATTGAGTGCGAAGATTTGAGAAAATGGTGAGTTGTTCCAGGAATTGTCGTCTAAGCAATTGAGGAAAAAACTGTGCTGTATTATTGCCTATGTTTAAGTGTGAGCCGCTGTGACAATGCAATTTCCTCGCGGGGATAAATAAAGTGTCGTCGTTGCCAGAGCGATGCATTTGAAGTCCTGTTCTCACCGCCACGGTAATTGAAGCATAAAATCAGAGCAGAGGAAAAACATAACTCTGCGGTCTCACTTCTCAATACAAATAAACCCAGAAAAGCAAATCGGCATCAGGTGAACACTCTTGGATCACATTCTCTGCAATTATGGATAAAATAAATATAATTATATGCTGTATATATAACAAGCAGGGCTGGCCCAAGCCTGTATGGGGCCCTAATGCCGAGTTCAGACTATGGGATTGTGGGCTGATTTTCTGCTCGCCTACAGGTTTTTGGAGATCGAAGAGCAAAACAATTTAAAATTTCTTCTTGAGGTGTTTTTTAATATATTTTTTTTATTTAGATTATGCTTTTATTTATTTATTTATTTTTACAGTGAGTAATATACAGTGAATACTAATACTAATACTAAAACTAATACGAATACTAATACTAATACTACTACTACTACTACTACTAATAATAATAATAATAAATCCTGTGCTGCTTCATTTCCGGTGTCGATTCTCACATGTGTTTTCGTGACAAAACGTAGTTTGGAGACCCGGCAGACCCTACTGGGATTCCTCCCGGCGACAGATCTGGTCATGCGTGAGCCCCCGAGCACCAAAGCAGTCACGTAGTGAGCAAACCACAGGACTGCAAGATTCCCCATCACAAGACAGAAAGTTGTGTAGTGTGAACAGTACAGTGATCTGACAACTCCGAAGTTGTGTAGTGTGCCCATGGCACAAGCAGGATTTGATTTGGAGCCCCCCCCCCTCAGCGCCACCAGTACTGTTGATTCATTGCCAATGTGTGATCATTCACACACCTACTGCACATCTAACACTCATTGTCAATGTTATTAGTTGTAGCCTGGCATGTGTTTACCCTTCTATGGTTTTTCATCTTAAAAAGATAGAAAAACAGCAATAGTGGCCTTGTGTTCTTTTGCACTTTAACATTCAAAGAGAACGAAGTGGCATACTGAACGTGGTGTAGTGAAGTGACAAAATAAACCAGCAGAAAATGCATTTTTACTGTAAACATGTTAACATCTCTAATTGCTTTTGGTTTAAAATAAATTGCAAGGCGCAACAATCAGCTCCAATTAAAATCTGATAACTTAGATATATAACAGAAGCTCCCAAAGCATAGTTTTCTACTCAGACAACATTAAAGAAATTAAATAAACAAAAAACAACATACAATGAACAGAGGAACGTGTAACAAGATAAAAATAATGATTCAAAAATAAAATATAGAGCTGAAAAACTATTTTTGAAAACTTTGTAAAGACGTGCGAGAGGTCCAGAAAAAATGAGAAAAACTCCAAAAATAAACTACTTTAATTCAGACGTTTACTCCTCTTAGCTCTTCCTCTTACAAACGACCTCAATATTCCACTTTCTCCTTAGAATCTGTTTCAGAAGAGAGATCTGACGGACAATTTTGTTATTGAAACTAATTAGTGCAGGTCCACACAGGCCTGACCCACACTAAGGCCTCGTCCACACCTCTATGGGTATTTGAAAAAACATATTTTTTTCCCTATCCACTTAAAAAAAACATTGTTTGTTTTTTTATTTTTCAGAAAGGTTCAAAATACAGGATATTTACGGGGAAGATAAAAAAAAAAACGGGACAACAGCGGGAGAGAACGGTATAATACGGAAAATCCCGGGAGAAATGGGAGGGTTGACAGCTACAACATGTGCGCGTGCATCACGGTGCGGTACACTTGGGTCCCAGTTTGGGGGTTTGACAATGTGGTCACCCTACATTACACCTAACAGTACGAGCCACATGTGAACACACGGTAGTGCGCCGTTGTTTGTAAGTTTCTGGCGAGTGCTCAATGTGTGAAACAACAATTGCGATGTGTAAATGGGGGTCATGATGTCATCGTCTGGCGAAACCTCCGTTCCACACGAACACGCAGAAAACTGAGTTCCGGAAAATCGGACACCCAGTGTCACTAAAAAGTTTTAAACGCCTTCTATCGTGCAGATTAAAAAAAAAAAAAAACTCCCGTTTCCGTGTGAACCATGTGAAACGGAGCATTAGGGGAAACGGTGACGTCACACCTCAATTCCTGCATCATGCCCATTCTTGCTTTTCGTAATGAGCATGCAACTTAAACGCCAAGAACAGCAGCGGATATATACATACATTTACATTTACATTTAGTCATTTAGCAGACGCTTTTATCCAAAGCGACTTACAAGGGAGAATAACATTCAAGCTACATTGCGACAGATACAGAGGTTTGTTAACGTTTTGGTCAGTGCTGCTCGGTGTAATTACATGTTTACAACTGAACTTGGCATTGCTGCAGCTGCACCGCTTCACCGGCTGCAAAGGCGTCTGCTGTGCCCAGTATTACTCGCTCCACGGCGTCCACGATTCAACCGCGGTTTTGGATCAGGCCCGGTCGAACCAGCAGATAGCGGGGCGATTCCCAGGCCGAGCGGCTGTGCTGGTATTTGCGTACTCGCGCGTACGGAGATATTTGTAAAAAAGAAGGTCGTGTGGAGGGGGAAATTTTGCGCTTTGGTGTGGACAGGGTCTTCCTTGTGCCAGGTAAGATCTCACGCGGTTCTCGAGCAATTTGAGCTTCCGCTCTGCAGACACAACGGTCGCCGGGAGGTTGCAGGCCATCCGGAGAGTTGCCACCCACAGATGTCATTTCGAGAGAGGTAAGTGAGAGGCTCGCTCGTCTTTGTCTGGGGGACTTCTGGGAGGCTCTCCATCTCCCAAGCCGGTGCACTCCCGTCAACGCCAGCCTCCTCTCCACGGGGCGCTACAGTCTACCGCAGCATTGAGAAGGATACTCCCAGTCTCTTCATTGCATCAACTTGTGACTCATCAGCCGCCTCGTAGCCATTTTTGTGGCACAATATATTTTCTTTGTGGTGAAATAACTTCTTGCTCGGTATATATTTCTGTGATGAAAATAATCTTCTGTTCCAGAAACTTGCGCAGCAGAGAAATAACGTCATCAGTGGCGACTTTTTATCTTAAAGGCACGGTGCAGGCATTTCTCACTATTTAGGCGATTAAGTCAAAATGGATTATTAACACAACTTAATGTAATTTGAAGTTTATCTGGATTTAGTGACATTTGTAACATAAATAAATATATAAAATAATAATTTTACCGCAAAGCTTTAGGCGAAGCTGCCACAATACTGTGTATCTTTTATGAATTTATTTTTTTCCTCATTCAGTCTTAAATTCATACAGTAAAATGAGTTATAGGTTATAATCTGAACCCTTCAACAGGGAAGTACTGTAAATGAGTACTCAAAGACATAAATAATGCATTGCAAATTGAATTTGTGTGTCGCAACAGACCATGATTATATTCATTTATGGCATTTAAGTAAAGGAAAGGTTAATCTTCTCATAAAGACTTACAAAGTCATTTTAAATAGTTTTACTTCAATTGTTTTCTTGTTTAAAGTTTTCTTTATTTTTTTTAATGACTGGTATAATAATGCAAATCTTTTTAAACATATTAAGGTGTATATAAAGCAGCTCATTCGTTAAAATTAGGCTTAAACTACAAATAGTGTGACTGAAATAATTTATATGCCAGTTATATTTTAATGGCTTTGTGTTATATTGTTAAATCAAGATAAACAATGAAAATCACCTTAATCCTCAGGGCTTCAGTATATATCAGAATAAATTACAATTTGTTTATTTTTAATAAACAGACAAGAAGCATTAAAATTACAACAAATAGCCGAATATACAAAAAGCAATCTATGCACAGAATAAGTCATGCATTTCTGAGAACTCTCAAAAAACCCCAGAAAAAACAGATAAAGATTTCTAAATACAAGACAATAGACCCACCTGGTGTCCGCAAGGATGGCTTCTCCGTCCCTCTCCCAGGTGATGACGGGTGTGGGCACTCCCTCGATCTGGCACTCGAAGCGGGCAGAACCCCCAGCGGGCACAGCCTGGTCCTCCGGGTCCTTGTGGAACTGAGACAGGCCTGGGCGGGTGAATTAATAAGAGGAGAAATGTAAAAATAAATAAATAAACACAAACCTGAGCCATGAGCTGCATGATGGATTAATAGATGGATGGAAAGATACTTTATTGATCCCTGGAGGGAAGCGACACACCACCTCACATCAAAATAGGCCACAATAATCAAATATCATAATAGAATAGAACAGAAAAAATAGAACAGGAAAAAATTAATAAAGCTATGGATTAACTTTAAGATAGAAACATAGCGAATGTTCAATAAACAATCAAACTAAGAAAGACCAATAAACAATGAAATAATGAAATTGGCTGTGACAATAACCTACTGATAGACAATAAGTGTAAACCTAAGAATTAGAATGATACAAAAAATAAAATAAACCTAGGAATCAACAATAAGTAGGACAATGTGCCAATATACTACTAACATAAAATTCATTAGAAGATAGGAAACACATTTCAATATAACAATAAACCAGAAAACAGAAACCCAAGAATGAACAATGAATAATAGAAATTTGGCAAATATACAATAAGCCTAACGAATGGACATCCACACACTGATAGGGGGCTTATCTTTGATCAGAAATGTAGTTAACAAACAGAGCAAAAGTCCAAATATATGAGGGGTGGGTGAACTAACAAGCCACAGGAAGTGGACACAATAAGTGAAAAGGCTCCCTTTGACGCAACTAAATCAAAAGTTGACAGGTTAGATGCAGCTGCAACACGGAGGCATTTGGGGGACTTGATTGACAATCGGGCAATCACCCTTAAATTATACCCCCTTCATTATTCATCGGCTGTTCCTACAAAGTCATTTTCCCCCAGATGATGATAAGTATTTCTTGACATCCATGGACATTTTTGACGCAGCACTGAAAGTATTCCACTCTTGATGTGACCAAGCCCTGCCTTGCCTGCACATACAGCGTCCTCAAATCACCTTCCTTTCGGATTCCTCTGAGAAAGGTCCCGTTGGGTTAATTCTCAGGACGCGTAACTAAAGAAATGCTTTTTTATTTTCCTGCTGTAAAAATTCTTGAGCATGGAGGGGACATTCTAGAATTGAAAGACATTTTCGGTCCCATGAAATTTCAAATAATTCATGCACTTGCTGTGTAGATTATACTTGTCCAAAATGAGAGAAAATGTAATTATAGTTGTAGAAAAAGTGGTTCCAAAATATTATTTAAAATACCATGTAGGGCTTGAGCACATACCTAAAATGGCATTTTTCTATTGTGCCACCTTCTTGATGACCATCCTGCATAGAATCAAGATTCAAGAGGTTTATTCGTCACATACATAGACATACTTTCATACATATATGCAGTGAAATGTAATAATATCACATATAACAGTAAAATATGTTTTAAATCTCCTATTTTTGGTATGATTTTGTTGATATCTGTCTCTTGTAATTGTTAAAACAATTTGTTCAATCATCAATATATCTTAAATAATAGTAATTATTCACTGAAGTTGTCTCCCGTTGCCTGGCGCCGCCCCCTGTGGTCGCCTGTGGGAACGCGCCGTGTAGATTATGCATATAAATGTTTTTATTTTTGTTTTACAACATCATGTCCGCCAAAAACCCATCTCCTACGACCGCAATGCACTCATGGATATCAAATATTCCCTGAAATAACAACTTTGGGACACTTTATCCGCTGATCCAGAGTGGCCGGTGGAGATTTTATGCGCCATCAGGCTCAACAAAGACAACAACAACAATGGAGTCGCTGTTCCACAGGAGTGCCACTGCAGAAAGCACCGCGAGATGGCATTCGGACCAGAATGAGGACGCAACCTTACCGTCCACCTCTGCCCAGCATCCTTCTTGCCAATGTCCAATCCCTGGAAAATAAGATGGATAACCTTCTGGCGAGGATCAGATTCTAACGGGACACTACAAACTGTTGCGTCCTCTGCCTGAAAGAGACATGGGTGAGCCCGCTGGTACCAGACCACGCCATACGTCCAGCAGAGTCCCTCTCCATGTTCTGTGCCGACAGATCGGAGGAGTCAGAGAAATCCAAGGGCGGAGGCGCCTGCCTCATGATTAACAGCAGCTAGTGTAACCCCGACGACATCAAGGCTCTCTCTCGCTCTTGCTCGCCGAACTTGGAACAGCTGACCATCTCATGCCGTCCATTTAACCTCCCATTACCTTCCACCGTGAATGGACACCTACACAGCACTATCAAACCTAAATGATGTGTTGTGCTGACGTCAAAAGGAACATCCAGACGTGGCTGTGGTGCTGGCTGGGGACTTTAACGGGGCAACCTTCAAATGGTTCTGCCTAATTTCCATGATTTCCATCCACCATCACGTGTGCCACCAGAACTTTGGACCACTGCTACACACCGTACCAGATGGTATCACTCCCTGCTTTTGGGAAATCAGACTACGCTGCCATCTCATTGCTTCCAGTTTATAAGCCTAGCATCGTACGTGGAACGGTCATGACGAGGGATGTAAAACCAATCGAACCAATCAGAGGCCGCGGTACAGGACGCTCTGAGTGACGTCCACTGGGAAATGTTCCAATCAAGTTCCAGTGATGTCAGCGAGTTTACGGATATTGCTATGAGTTTAATAGCCACGATATCAGAGAGCATTATTCCCACAGTGAAAGTTAGGATATTTCCTAACTAGAAACCGTGGGTCGATAAATCAATCCGCGAGGCTCTCAATGCTCGCATGGCTGCTTATAACGATGGTCTTGTATCCGGCAACATGGACAATTATTAAGCGGCGTTATATAAACTGCAGAGGGAAGTGAAGGAGGCTAAACGGACATACAGGGACACAGTGGAGCTACAGATAGAGCAATGAGACACCAGATGCTTGGGGCACGGGCCACTACTTACTACTAAAGCTTCTTTTACGCTTGGTTTGAGGTTGGCAACAACACCAATAGCTCTCCGGCTATTTTGCGTTACACCGCTGGGGATGAGCGCGCACTCTCAGTGTCTGAGCATGATGTCAGGAGGGCACTGATGCGTGTGAACACCAGGAAAGCTGCGGGCCCAGATGGCATATCTGGGTGAGTACTGAAGACCTGTGTTAACCAGCTAGCCTCTGTGTTCACTAGGATATTCAACACCTCCCTGCCTTGCGTCAAGAGGTCCACGATCATCCCTGTGCTGAAGAACCCCTTTCCAGCCTGCTTAAATGACTGTCGCCCGGTGACCCTCACCTCAGTGGTCATGAAGTGCTTTAAGAGGTTGATTAAGGATTAGATCTGTCCCTCCCTCGCCCGCACCACTGACCAACTGCAGTTTGCATACCAGCCGAACAGATCCATGGAGGATGCGGTCTCCCAGGTAATGCACACCACGCTCATGCACCTGGATGGCCTGAAGGGGGGCTATGTTAGATTGCTGTTTATTGATTATAGTTCAGCTTTCAACACCATAGTCCCCACCAGACTAGCTGTCCAGCTGCTAGAGTTTGGACTGAACACTCCTCTGTGTGCCTGGATCCTGGACTTCCTCACAACCAGGCCCCAGGTGGTGGGGAGGCACACGTCCAGCACCCTCCTCCTGAACACAGGATTCCCCCAGGGCTCCGTCCTCAGCCCCCTACTACCTGTACACACATGACTGTGTGGCCAGCTCTAGCACCAACAACATCATCAAGTTTTCTGACGACGCCGTGGTGGTGGGCCTGATCACCGACGACGACGACGAGAATGCCTACCGTGAGGAGGTTGTTGACCTTTCAGTTTGGTGTCACGACAACAGCCTCCTCCTGAACATCAGCAAAATGAAGGAGCTGATTGTGGACTTCAGGAGAGGATAACAACCGGGGATGCACATGCCGTTGATGATTAATGGGACTCTTTGTCGATAGGATGAGTACCTGGGTGTCCACATCACAGAGGACTTCACATGGACTTTACATACAGACACTCTGGAGAGAAAGGCGAGGCAGCATCTTTACCACCTCAGGCAGCTGAGAAAAAATCTGAGTCTCTGTGAGGATCCTCAAGTCCTTCTACTGTGGAGCAGTGGAGATAATCCTGACAGGCAACAACACTGCCTGGTTTGGGAAGGCAGGACAGGCGGGCCCTGCAGAGGGTGGTGCAATCAGCCAACGTACCACTGGAACTACCCTCCCCTCCCTGCAGGACTTATACACCAGGAGGTGTAGTAGCAGAGCCCGCAGGATCATGAAGGATCCTCATCACGCCAAGAATGAACTATTCCAGCTGCTGTGGTCGGGCAAGCGCCTCCGCAGTCACACAGCGAGAAAAAAGAGACTGAGACGGAGTTTCTTGCAGCAAGTCATAATGCTGAACTCACCACGGGCCCTCACTGAGACACACAAATAGGCCCCACTGCCTTACTGTACTGTATGTAGCATACTGTACTGCATACGGTATCACTGTTCTGGGTTACTGCATACTGTGTTGTATTGCTGTTCTGTTCGGTGTTACTGTATTGCTGCGCTGTACTGCTGTATACTGTACTGTATATCTCCATACACACTACCTCACTTTATGCACATACCACTTCGATGCACAAATCTGTATATACATAATAGCCTATGCCATATACATACAGTATGTCTATTCCCTTATTTCTATTTTGTACCCCCACATTGTATTACTTTTGAGTTATTTTATTTTATTCTATATTATTCAATTTACTTACTGCATGACGTTTTAGGAATCAGTTAGTTAGTCAAGTAGAAAATAGGTAGCTATTGTGTTCAGTCTAGAACATACTGTGCATTCTGTGTTACAGAAACCCATTTGGCCTTGCAGAGGAATAGAAACAAACGGTGAGTCACATGAGGCAGAGGAAGTCACATAATCGAGCCATTTGCAAACACCGTGGGGAGACCAACGGTAAGTCCTTTATTTTGTTTATTATATTTTTCCAATCATTTCAGCCATTTGAGTGTGTCCTTCTGACCAACACAACCCTGCTACTCATATTATCAGAATAAGACAAATTTATTTTAAAGTTTACTTAATTTATATAACTACGTTTGTCCTTGTACTTGACAGTAACGTTACATTCCACAGCTAGCATCTATTCCTCATCAAAAGCTAACATCAGCGTTGATTAGCAACCCTGTGACTTGCAACCCTGTTACTGGGATTAGAGTTTGAATCAAATTCCATCAAAAAGATATATAAAATAGCCTGTGGTCCCGAGTATTTATTTGTCACATTTATGTCATGCTCTGCAATTAAAAGTAACGTGAGGGTTTTACCTATTGGATGTATTCAATGTGAATGTGCCTTTTTTTTACTTAATGGTAAAGGATTCATTCAACAATGTTTTAAATATACCTATTTCAGGTTCCTGAGCATTCGTAACAGTGTTAAGCTAAGCAGAGCACGCACAATAATAATAATAATAACTTCAATTTGTATAGCGCCTTTCAAAGAACCCAAGGTCGCTTTACAAGAGAGGGACAAGGGGAGAGCGGCAGATTAAGGGAGAGAGGGAAAAAACAAAAAACAAAGGAATAGCTAAACTAACTAACTAACCTACTAATGACATCAAATAACACATCTTATAAAAAAGTGCACCTTTGATGCCTGAGCTGGATGAATTCAGTGTTTTGACGGTTTATTACCTGTTTGTCTTAAATACATAACAGAAAATTATAAACTAAAGGGTACGTTTTTTTTAAAAGTTGTCCAGACCCAGACAGTGGTGAAGGAGAGTGCCAGGGTGCAGAAGCCATTGGCTATTTTCTCTCAGGAAAAAAGCTGTTTCAATTCACAACCTACACACACTCAAAACTCAAAAACTCTCATCAAAGACCCCGTTGACCAACTAGGTAGAAATTCCTGACAATAGGTTCAACATTGAAGTCCTTGCACTTTCTATGGTATGCACAGCCTTTGCTTAGTATTTTATAGATTACACTATGTAGTCAAAATAAAATAGAATGCTAAAGAATTACAAATACTGTACATAGATTTTTTTGTTAATTCAATGCCACTAGTAATTTGCCATGGCTTGTAATTTGTTTATTAAAAATCAGCTTTCCTTACTAGAAATTAACTCATCTCCTTGTGCACCATATATCTTGAATCGGAATCTATCTCTGTTGCCTGCTGACACATTCAACTCTCCAACATCCAATGTAAGAAGAAGATTCACTTTATGAATTCCCATAGGGAACTTTGGCCTCTCTATTTTACCCATCCTGACTATGAATGTGAACACGGGGAGAACGTGTGGTGTGGACTGCACTCCACACAGAAGGGCACCTGTCGGGTACAAAACCCAGAACTTTCTCACTGAGAGGCAATGGATGACGCAGGATGTGAAATCCGAGCAGCCCGTTGGTGCCTGTAACACTGTCGCCCTTATACCTCCCTCCTGAGAGAGCACCTTCACCCGTGAATCTAGGGACCTAGGTGCCTGTCAGCCCTCATGTCAATCAGCTGGGACCTTCCCCAGAGCCTCCAGGACCGGGCAGAAGGAGCAAGAAGTGTCACTTCTCCTAGATTCTCTGCTTCTGATCAGGACAAACTAATTCAGTGGTGTCATACATAAAAATACAAAGGGAACTTGAAGCTGTATCACTCTATCAATGTGGAGCAGTGATTTTTCACTGTCACACATATTATTTGAACAACTCAACCTGGGGGTGGATCTCCTGTCCACGTAGAACGGAGACTTCAGAGATCAGTCCGACAAGGTGGTCTCAATGGGGATCTCTCTGCCTGCAGAGAAAACAGACGGGGTGTTTTCTCCGGAGGTTTGGTTGGGGGTATCTAGGGGCAGGGTAGCTACAAGAAAACTCATGTATCAAGCACCTAAACACAGCAATATAAACCACAAAATCCGCCTAAACCATAACTCCAAAACCACCAGCCATAGCAACATCCTGGCTCCTTTCTCTAATGCCAAACTAAATAGAGCAAGATTTCTCAATTAGTACACAGAAGCTGACTGATGTTGCACAGCGAGGCAGCGGCTCAGTGGCTCTTGTGTGACTAACATGGTGGGTGGAGTTAATGATTAGCCTCTGCCACTTCAGACCATTACACAGCGGAAAAGCCTAACACAAACATACCACCAGTAATATTACCTGAGAAGGCTTTGCATGCTGCCAGACACACTATGCATGTACCGAAGAAAGCAATTGTGATTGTCCCTTTATGTTTGGGATTTTTCGTATGAATGTGTCCCCAAGGGCATGTGTCTTAGTGCTTGCTCAGGTGCGGGCTTCCGAGCCGGTTTTAGAGCCCACCTTATGGACAACAGTGCATATTAGGGGTGCCAAGAAGGCTCCTAGACAAGCACAAACCAAGAGGAGATTGTAGAGAGCGGCTGGGCCTCTGTCCTGTCAAAGCCTGCATCGTATCCGTCCTCTCCCCAGACCACATGGCATTCCCTAGGCCTGTTATGACATTCCACAGCAGACCTGACACCATGCGAGGAGCACAGACTCAGATGTTGTTTCCAGAGGGCGCACATTGTTTCATCGTCTCCTTCATTGATGCTGACACGCCAGGGAATCTGTACCGGCTACATGACTCCCAGAAGATGGGCATCAAACCGAGGCGCATTGTCGAAAATCCATTTGAAAAAGTTTTCCGAGAAACAGTGACGCAAAGCGGTCAAATTTGAGGGAACCCCCTCGGTCTCCTGTTAGCCAAACCAGTCTGTGTGTTGCTGCATTAAAGTGTGAATGGCCAGAATGGAGGGGTTTACTTCTCTTTGTTGGCTTTCTTGTTTCCCGGATTGTTTGCGCTCTCTTTCGCTTTTTTTTTTAAACACTTCACCCCATCTCTCCCTCTGGCTTTGTCCGTCCTGCTATCCATGCCCCGTTCTTGGGCCCCACAGCTCTCAGGTTGCAGCTCTGTGACCCGGCGTGCCTCCCCCCACAGTAGTGTCTTGTAAAGATACATCAGGCTTGTTAACGGCCCGAACACATACCGACAGATAACATTCCATTTCAGGTTTTGTGTTCCCATTTTAATGCTAATGTTCCCATTTTAAGGCTTGACTAGATGGAACTTTGTCTACTTTCTCTCTCTACACACGCACACACACGCGTTCACGCATGCACGCACCCACACACTCACACACAAGCACACACACATCCAGTAATTCTGACAAACAGCAGCCTTGAAACATGATAAGCTATTCCTGTGAGAAAATTAGAAGAACAAAAAAAAATGTATTTTTCACAAATTCCTGTAAATTAATGAATCCCATGTCTCGCTTCAGTATTTCACCGTTAGGATTATTCATGTAATCCCTAGGATTCAATTTGCTGGGGTTTAACTAGTACAGATAAAAAAAACACAATAAAAGGGATGCAGTCATTAATTACTTCCTCAAAATGTTGTAAAAACGATTTTATTATCCTGAAATGTATTTAATGTTAACATTGTGTTTGAACTAAATTTAATGCCCTAATTTTTTTTATTTTACAAAACAATCATTCCTCGAACATATCCAACATGGCGGGCGGTGCCGTCCTTGGTGCCGTGCTGCCCTCACATGGGGCGTGGCACCCTCCCCTTCGGTAAAAAACAAGTTGAAATGACGCTTTTCACTAACAGCTATAGTTGCATGAAAACAAGATTGTTCCCAGCATGACAATTAACACAAACGCGTTGGAATATGCAGATCCGGAGATTTACCGCAGTAATCTGTGTTACGGCTTAATTGAGTTAGGTTAATTGGCTCTGATTTACGTTAAGTGCTCCCCCGGCCAACACAGTTATCATCTATTTTTTTTTTTACACAGTTATCTGTATGAAATAAATCTTTGGCAGGAGGATGGAGATTAATTCTTCCCGTGGCGTGCAACTCCTGGAGCTTTGCCAAAAGAAGAGTGAATGAGAGACTGAAAGGCTCTCTGAAAGACAGTACGGATTTATTTCCATTTAAATACGGCTCCAGTCTGCTGCGCCTTTTTGACCATGAGACTTCGATGCTACGCAAAGTAACTTCAAAAATCCATGGGCTCGGGATGAGAGTCGACAACTGCGAACGAGACTGTTCCTCATCAAATATCTGTTTTCTTTTACTTTTCTTTCTCTGAAACATGTGTCCTCGATGAAACAGGCTGACTATGAACAATGAATAATGTGAAAAAAAGAAAAATTCTAAATGAAAAAAAGCTTTCATGTAAACCATAAATCAGGACTATATATATATATATATATATATATATATACAGTATACTGTATATAATTGTAAGTATAAACCATTGGAAATATGCATTTGCATTTGAGAGAAACAGGAGCCAAATAATAAGTTATTAATTTGTAAGGACCAAAAATTTGATATTTGTTGCTGTTAGTGAGGAAATGTATATTTATATATATTTATTTATATTTCAGCCAGCATGAATAGCATCGAGGTTAGAAACAGATTGAAGTTCCATGTAGACACTTGTTTGTTACATTTTATTTGTAAAGGCTCTATCCGGATGCCTAAAATTTGCGTTACATTTACTTAAGCTCATCTTTCCACCCCTCCCTCTGGTCACCATACCTTAATATTTTTGACCTTCGCCGTCCCAAAGTGTTCCATGAAATTTCGATGCCTGTCCTCATTGAAACGAATGAGAAATGTAACTCTACATGGCAAGTTCATTCACATCGGAGTGCATTTGCCTCTTGCCGATTATTAAAAAAAAATAATAATAAAAATGTACAAGTTTTATCTGTGTTTGTCATTCACATTTAAAAGCTCTGTAGAACATTGAGCCGTTTCTGTGGTAACGACAGTGGATCGGCGTCATGCCCGTCCAAGATGCCAAGTTGCCAACACATGACAAGCGACAAAGTCCCGCTTTCAGCTGACCTTTCCACATGCAACCTTTTAACACACATTGTGTTGCAGGAGATGGAAATCTGATGGAAATGCGTTTTGAGTTCCCAGAACTCTATGACACAACATTTAAATTCCTCACATGAGCATGGAATAAAAGTGATGGATTGCTTTTATTATCCAGCTCTCTTCTTCCAACCGCTCTGCCATGACGATGAATCTGTGAGATCGCTCATTGTCCGTAGGCGTCCTGTCGTTGGCTTCAGATCAATCGGTGACCATTACGGCCGAGGTTTGATGCCAAGAGAAGAAAAGTCAAGGAAGTCAAGGAAGCCAATGGAAGTTGATGGAAGCCAATGGAAGTTGATGAAAGCCAATGGAAGTTGATGGAAGCCAATAGAAGTCAATGGAAGCCAAAACAAGTCAAAGGAAGCTAATGGAAAAAGAACAAACCTACACAGGCTTAATAATGCGTCCTGCAACCTCAAAGATCTGCTCTAGAGCCTGAATTACACATGGCTGATCTCAGAACCCACACACCTAAACTGATCTCTGTGACCACTGTCCCATAGCCTGTGTCAGAAAGGTAAAAGTGAGAAAGTTCAATTCATTCATAGTGGTTAAAATAATCCATGGCCCAAATAACAGGATCGAGTCCCTTGGCTAACCCCTGAACCATCGACAATGTTTTATTACAAATGAAGCTTGGGCTCGACGCACCAAAGCATCCCTTCAAATGGCTTTCAGATGGATAATGAATAAATGTACTGCCACTCTCAGAAACCCCAAATCAACTGTGGTGATTCTCCCCCTCTTGGAGTAGCGATCAGTTGTTTATAGACCCAAACATGGTAAAATAGTTCACCAAAGAGGGGGATTGGTGGCCGTGCCGTACAAGAAGCGGTGCTCTGTCATCCTACAGCTCGTCCACAGGACAGAGTTATGGCAGCAGTTTTTGATGATTAAACAATGAATAAAGAGTTGCATTGCAGGTTGAGACCACTTGCAGACTAACTCTGTCCTTGATGCAATGGCACAAATACTCTGCGTCGTATGCTCAGCACAGGTTTAAAAAACAACAAAAAAAAAAAAAAAAAAGAAACCCAAAATCACATCACCATTCCATCACAAATGCATCTTACAGTTCATTTTGGAAGATAGAGAAGATAGATTATTTAGGCACAAACAACAGCAGCACCTATCCGCTTCCCCTCATTAATTCAGCACGCTGCTCTGATAACTGACCGCACGGAAATCTTTACAGCTTTTAATAATGGCTTTGCTGCCTCCGGCCATTTGATGGATAATATCCGATGGTGCTGACGGTGCAGGAAACCCGGAGCCCATCATCTAGAAACGAGAATTATGATTTTTTTTATTTTTTTTATTCTTAAATTCATCTTGTTGTCTCTTGCATGGTGCACTCATGGAAAACGTTCCTTAACAGTCCACCTGTCTCCGGGACGCCCACAAATACCCCTGTATGTACCACAGGTGTGTGTGTGTGTGTGTGTGTGTGTGTGTGTGTGTGTGTGTGTGTGTGTGTGTGTGTGGTCGTAGGCCACCCCATTTTTGATGATTAATAATATTCAGCTTTCTTTCCACTCTGTCTAACAAATATATATATATATATATATATATATATTTTTTTTTACTATATTGGTTATATTATATACATATATGACGATATATTATATTTTCATTCACTGGGAATAACAATATTCCATATATACTTTGTGTCAAATGTGTGGTTACTAGTTACCATAGCAACGGGAAGGCTGATAGAGCGGTCTTCTGCCGTAGAGCTGTAGTCTGTTTACTGTAGATTGATCATTAACGGCCCCTTTAAACCACATTTCATCTGAGTCCAGTGTGTGTGTGTGTGTGTGTGTGTGTGTGTGTGTAAGTTCTGGTCTGATAAAGTAGCATAAGTGAGCAGGGTTTATCAACATTAATCCAAAATCCAAACTTGACAACAGCATCATATAAAGAATCCTACAAAATAAAATTACAGACAGATTACAAACTGACATTTCAGAAGATTATTTTTTATTCTATAGCCCTCACGCCCTCATACACTAGTGCAAAAAAAACTCCACAGATCAACTGAGTAGGTAACTTAAAAGTATTGAATTACGATACCAGGCCCTACTTCAAACCTCCTCATTTTTCAGGAGGCAGGCTGCCTTATCATCATTATTATAGCCAATTGTATTTATTCATTTATTTTTATTATTGTTGATGGTTTATTTGTATTGTACATTCCCTGTTTGGTCCATCCCCAAGCTAATCCTGCTAATCCAAACTTTACTGTACATTGGCATTCGTTCAGGTAATCCACAGGTTTATCTTCTATTAAGATTTACTTTCTTCTATTTGTAATCCCATTATTTTATTATTATTATTATTATTATTATTATTATTATTATTATTATTCCCTATTTTGATGTTAGCCGCTGTGACACTTAAATTTTCCTCCAGGGATCTACTGTATCTACCCACCCATCCATCCACCCACCCATCCATCCACCCATCCATACATCCATCCATCCATCCATCATCACTGAAGGGTTCTGCAGAGCACCTACTTGCCAGGAGCACGGTGACGGTGCGGCTGGTGAGGGCCCCCAACGCGCTGGCACTGACACAGCTGTAGCCCCCCTGCAGGCCCCGGGCCGGCTCCCCGTCCACGGAGGTGGGCAGCAGGAGCAGGGACCCGTTGGGCAGATGCCGCATGGCGTCGTGGCCCTCGGGCGGCAGGGCCCGGCCATCCTGCAGCCAGGTGATGTTGAAGGGCAGCTCCCTGGACCCCAGGTTGCAGTCAAGCAGGACGGGCGTCCCCGGCTCCAGAACCACGTGCACGGGGCCCGCCCCGCAGCTCAGCTCCACTGAAACAGGCTCCTCTGTAGGTCGGGGGGGGGGGGGGGGGGGGAATACATTAGTGCTGAAAAGTTCGGCTCTTATTTGGAGAGTCGGCTCTTTTACGAGTGACTCGGTCAAAAAGATTCATTCAATTCTCAGACTCTTCGTTGGTTTGGTTCAGTCGGTGTGACCAGAGTCATGAGAGCCGGTTCGGCGCTGGGTCGTGAATTCTCACAAGAATCACTTAATGCTGGCAAAAAGCTTTATTTCAGGAATAATGCAAAGCGTAAATCATAATTAAATATGAATTATGTTAAATGCGTTCACGCTTTTTTCACAATAATTGAATCCCCAGTAATCATTCCCTGAGACTTGTAATGCATGGCTCACGGATCTTGCGAAGCAGCTCAGGATCATTAAGTAGAACACTATCAGTAGAGGGCTATGATTGCTTGTGTCTAGTGAGCCCAACATGGCAGGAGTCAGTTCGTCTACAGTAAGTAGAAGTAACAGTATTGCGGCATCACTGGTAAAAAAAAAAAGACCATAATCATAACCTTAACAACAAACTGCATCGTCAAGGCAGCCCTGAAAACCCGCCCCAGAGCTTCTTCCCTGGAGTGAGTTTTAACTGGTTTCAGTGGGTCACACCGCTCAATGATTAACCACGTGGTGGGGAAAGAAAAACAGGCAGCTCATTCGCTGGACGTGAATGAAAAACACCCCCCGCATCAACGGTCAACAATGATCGCCAAAGTGCCCTTGAGCCAAGTGGCGGAGGCATTGAGTCGCCGGCCACTTGAGCGGTCGGCAATCGAGAAAAAAAACAACAAAAAAAAAAACATCCTGTGTTATTACCGCGCGGCACCGCAGCTGTGTCCAAGAGGAAAATGGGAAAATGGCAGCGCAGTCGTTCGCAGGAGAACAGTCGGTTGCCTTACTTATGCAGAGCTCCAAG
This sequence comes from Zeus faber, assembly GCF_960531495.2. Lineage (NCBI taxonomy): Eukaryota > Metazoa > Chordata > Actinopteri > Zeiformes > Zeidae > Zeus > Zeus faber. The sequence goes on along the minus strand of NC_137190.1, from coordinate 11,775,610 downwards.
CGAGCCGGTGCTCGCCGGTTGGCAGTGCCGGCTCACCTTCTTAGTTTTACTCTTTCGGCGCACCTTGCTTTTTCCTACCTAGCAGCGCTTCTCGTAATCTGCCGGTACTCTGCTGTGCCCTCTCAAGTGGACAAATCAAGTGGACATATTGTAATATATAACGTATTTTGAGTCTGGGGCATATATTATATATTTTAATCCACTTCCACATATTTTTACTGCTGCCACTTAAAGCTGTGTACTGTGTATTATTTATGATATGGAACTGGACATACACTTTCAACCACATCCAAACTGATCCAAACTGTCTTTTTTTGAATATATCAACATTTACCATAACAAAAAATATTATTATTATTATTATAATTCAATTGTTATTGGTAAGTTAAAATGTTGTTCTGATATAAATGAAAACATACTTTTTATACATATTTTAAACATATTCCCTTATTTCTTGCTCGTGCTATTGCTATTTCATCGCCCGTGCTATTTTTCTTTCTCACTCATTCTCTCTCCCTCACCCTCTCCCCCCTCTCTCTATCCCTTCCTCCATCTCTCCATCTCTCTGCCCCCCCTTTCCCCACCGCCCCACCCCACCTCCCCGTCTCTCCATCCCTCCCTCCGTCTCCCCCTGTCTCTCCCTCACCCTCTCCCCCCTCTCGAGCCCTCCCTCCGTCTCCCCCTGTCTCTCCATCTCTCTGTCCCCTCTCTCTCTCTCTCTCTCTCTCTCTCTCTCGCTCTCTCTGTGTGAACCGTGGTACTTTCCACACTGGGACTGAGTCGTGAGCCACTTGGCGTGGGGCCATCGGGACCGGGCTTAGTGTAGATGTGGAGCAGCGGTCTGGCAGAGTGGGAACCCCCCCCCCCCCCCCCCCCCCACACACACACACACACACACACTCGCTCACACACACACACACACACACACACACACACACACACACACACACACACACACACACACACACACACACACACACACACACCCAGCCATTTCACACACTCTTCTTCACCGAGTCCTCGTGAGACGTTGAGGATCCTCTCTGTGCATTTGGGCCTGAAACGATTAATCGAACGAATGAACGAGCGAACAAACGGACAAACGTTCGACGAATGGGTTGACACAAAACATAATTCAGATTACATTGCTGATCAACTATGTATCGTCGTCATCGTATCAAAATATTTATTTCATGTATAGGGACAACTTCATCCAAATGTGAATTAGGGGCTGGGCGATATTGACAGTCATGAATGGATAGATAGATAGATGGATATACCGTACTATACTGGATTATAGTAAGTATGCAAGTAAATCTTTATTTATAAAGCACTTTTTAAAACATGCAGCATGGAAGAGACGCAACTAAAGAAAATTCAAGCCAGAGTGGGCATAAAAATAATAATAAAATAGAAAATAAAAATCATAAAATAATTAATTAATTAATTAATAACAAATAAATAACAATATATATAACAACTAATGAATACAAATAAATTAATAAATGAAATGTGTTGGATGCCTGCGATTCTAAATGCATTTTGTCAACGATGGGACTTTGTTAAATGTTTATTTTTCCTTTCTTTCCCTCTCGCCATCCTCCTCCTCCATCCGTCCATAGAGCGATCCCTCGCCGCGACAAAATGAAACCGCGAGGAGGGAGCAGGGAATAGGCGGGCTCTAATGTTTTAATGATTTAATGAGACTTCATTAGAGTGAATCTGAAGAGGGAACAAGCGGAAGGGTATACGATTGTGTGAATGTTTTTCACTGTAGGTTCCAAAATGGGTGTGTGTGTGTGTGTGTGTGTGTGTGTGTGTGTGTGTGTGTGTGTGTGTGCGCCTGCCTGCCTGCCTGTGTGTGTGTGTGTGTGTGCTATTGTGTTTACCCTTGTATCCGTTTTTTTGCACATGTATGATATTTTTTGGGGGGCAGCAGGTGCAGCCTCAGAGTATTACACGGCTCCAGCCCTTTATCAGGAAGTGATGCTGGGGGAGTCATACCTCATTCAATCAACGGGAGGAAAAAAACAAAAGAAACCTCCAAAGCATCACCCATTACCGTAATTAATCCAGGAGCAGAGAGAGAGAGAGAGAGAGAGAGAGAGAGAGAGAGAGAGAGAGCGCATGCATGGTATATGTATTGGTGTGTGCGTGCACGTTCTGTCGAGGGCTGAATACATTTTGTGCACCTACAATTATGTAATTCTCAATTTATTTATAGTTTGTTTTTTTCTCCACTATATCATCTTCTCACCTTCATTTTATATCTTTCATTTCAAACTGGCGCAATATGAAAACGCCCAGATGGTCACCTATGGATGTGGAGTCAAAAGTATGTCTGGAAATGATAAATTATATATATTACGTGGATTATTCTCAGTGTTACTGACTGGTGTGATTGGAGACGGCAGTTGGCTTTCTTAAGAAATGTCAGCAGTTGAAGGAAATGCACTTAGTGTGCAGGAATGAATACAAACCCAAACAGATTGTTCTCCCGCTCTGAGCTGTAGATGTCTGGAAACGCTCCATGATCGCTCTGAGGGGCGGTGTCATGGGTTTAACGCTTCATCTGCTGTGGCCCACGCATGCATGTTTTTGTAAATTTCAACTTAAAATATTTTCATTTCACCGCGTTGAGCCAATGGCGGCACTCGGAAGCCGCAGAAACTTTGTGCTTGCTGATGTTCCGACAGAAATCGCCGCCGGAAACAGCTGAAGCCACGCTGCAATGCGTATTGGTACCAGCAGGGGGGGCGACCGGCAATGGCTGCAGAATGGCTGGTGCAACTGATGATCCAAGTGATATAATTCTGATCATTTTGCTTATGCGATAATAATAATAATAATAATAATAATAATAATAATAATAATAATAATAATAATATCTAACATATTGTGATTGTAATATAGTCATATATAATATCAATTGATAATCAGCTGAAGCTCTGAACGGCACGTTGAGACGCAGCGCAGGGTTCAGGCTGAACTAGGATTTTGAGAAAGATTTGGATTTATTTTGTTTTGTTTCCTTATTTTCCTTCTTGGATGGAAAATGAAAAACGTAAACATAACCCAGAGAACTGGAGTGGAGCTTTTTTTCGGTATAAAACAAAAGATTTTAAACCCAACCAAGGGACTGTCCCGTTCCGTCTTGGGGTCGCTGTGTAACGGAGAGGGAGCGATCTCCGAACAAAAGACATAAAAACAGTGTGTTTTTATTTCACACGTACTTCTTTTGTTCCGTTTCCTTCATTGAGCGAAACAAAACAAAGATGGATTTTTTTTTTTTTCCGACACGTAGTATTTTCTTTGCGCGTTGGCCCTCCCGTCCACACAAAAACGCCGTTTTTAGGAACTGGAAACGGAGCTTTTGGAAAAGGCCTTTGAGGGTGGAGATATTTTAGGAAAACTTGAAGCGGAGCTTCTTTTTCAAACGAAAGGGAGGGAAAGAAAAATCCTCAGACCTGTGGACGAGGCCTCGGTCCCGATAACCCATTCTCTCTCTGTTCAAGGTCGACCCGGAGGCCACGTCCGCCAATCCCAAGATAAGCCCGCCTCCGGCCCGGTATAATTTAAGTCTTCAGTTCGACCCAGATCAGCTCTAATCTTCCTTCTAGAAATCAGATTGTTTTTTTTTTCTTGTTTGTTTGTTTAAACCGAGTCTGAGACCGTGCCGAACCGTGACTGAGGGAGACCATTTCGCTTCATCCAGATGAACAGGGTGATTCAGTCCGAGATTAGGCCGAATCCGTGTCCGCAAATCCGCCTCTTTTTGTGCTTTCAACGCCCCGCCCTCGGGTGCTTCTTTATATTTACGAGCAGAGGCCATAACACGATATAGCGCCCGTTAAAAGACGTTAAAACATCCTGCACGGGCGCACAGAACATCATTTGCAAACATTTACACATTAACATCTGCTCCTGGCCAACGGCCAGCGGTGCAAAAGTTCACGAGTAAACACTCACGGGCCCACACTGACCTTTACTTTATTCCCCGCATCCACACATATATCTCTCCCTCTCTCTCTCTCTCTCCCTCTCTCTCTCTCTCTCTCTCTCTCTCTCCCGCCATCTCTCCCCCTATCTGTCCCTCTTTCTTTCTCACGCCAATCCGCGTGCCCGTCCTCACCGACCTGGGATCCACCACGTCAGCCCGGATGTGCATTCTTAGACTCGGTTTTCTTTGCCCTCCTTCTATTTGCGTCCCTCTCTCCAGTCGTCCTTTCCCCTCCGCCCGACTCTCCCTCCGTCCCTCCGCCTCCCGCCTCCGACACGCAGGCGTTTTGCCCCCCACCCCCGCACGTGCGAAGGGACGCGACGCGGTGAAGATCCGTAAGGACGCCGTTCCACCGAGACCGACGGCGAAATCTCTCGAGGAAGTCCCGAGGCCACGGGCCAGACTGGCAGCTGAACCGGACCCCAAAAACGTTCGTTAAAACGTCTCCTATCGGAGCGAGGCTCGCGGGCGTTTTGTCCTTTGAAAAAATATATTTTAAAGGACTCTGCCGTCAAAAGGCTGAAAGAGTTGTTTCGGGCTGAACGTACTGAAGAGGTCGAAACTCGAACAAAGGGCCTTGAGTCAGCGAGCGGATGGAAATAATAATTACCGAGGATTATAATAATGTGGAAAAAAAAAAAAAGAAAAAGGGAGAAAGCATTTGAATTCAATGAATTCCAATCACAGCTCAGCGCCGAAAACCGACTCTTCTGACCCCTCGCTGCAACGGCCGAATCGAAACGGACCACGAGCCGGGTGAAATCAAACTCGTCGAACAGAGAGTGGACTCAGTCGTATATTTCGGGTCCTGAACAGCGTGCGAGTAATTACATGACCTGCCAGAGCAGCACGGGGAACGCCTGGAGAACGCCCGGAGAACGGTCGGAAGCCCATTGAATAACCACCGGAGCGCTGAGCAGGTGGATTTCCTCCAAAGTCCGAACCACCGGACCCCAAATCCCCGTTTCATTTGTGTGCGGAAGCCCCCAATACTAACGTTTCTGAGCAACAAAGGCCAGAAGAGGCTATTTACCTCCCGTCTCTAACCCTAACCCTAAAATCATCAGATCCCTATTCAGACTGAGGACGAAAGACGACGCGCCGGATGTCACACGAGGCAGCACGTGCATGACGTCCGACACCCTCCGGCCCAAGAGCCTTAAAAATGAGAAACGGATCTCCGAGTTCAGGATTGTCAGCCGTCCCCGAAATTTACAGTCAGTGAAAGGCGTTTAACGTATTTCATTACTTCCATAAATCCACACACAAAAAGTCTGACTTTCTGTAATAACTCTCCTCAACTCCGTCACTCGCTCGTGTGAATCTCTTGATTGCCGGTGGCTCCGGGAAATGTTCCCCTGCGTAAAGAGAAATTCACTCCCGTTCTGAATGCAGCGGATCGTGGACAAAGGCGAGCGGCACTTCATCTGTGAAAGGCTGCGGTTAATTTAAAATGTAAAAAAAAATAGAAAAGAGGAATAAATCAGTGCCGGGGACCTGTCAGTCAAAAGAGCCGAACTTAAGAGTGATATCATCCGTCTTGCACATGTTTGACCGCACGGCAGTCGCCTTTTAATGAACACGCATTTTTTTAATAGAGTCGGGGGGGGGGGACGGCGGCATTTCAGTCAAAGAAATAATCACAACTTCACCGACGGTCACATTTTTGGGGATTTCGCGAAGCAAATATCGGATCAGTCAGTCATCGTCGTGGCGCTGGGGTGAATTCGGCGGTGTATGGAGTGAGCACGATTTCCGAAGGCGACTCACCGTGGCGAGATGAAAATGTTATCAGATGAATTATGTTATCAAATGAATAAAAATGTTCCAGATGGGAAAGGGAACATCATCTGTTCAGAGGATCGAGCTCGACGGGGATGAAGCATTAATGCACGGATTGTGAACCAGCTCAACCTGGGGGTGAGAGACGAGCGATTTCAAACTTTCCTTCCTCTTTTATTGTTTTTTTTGATGCGTGGTCATGCTCGTCAACTATTTATTGCCAAGTTGTTCTTCATGCAAATGCTGTCTTCTTTATTGTGCATTGTTAGGTACGTTTTTATAGTTTACCCGAGGTTTTTTTTGGTTTATTTATGTTGCGTTTTGGTTTTACTTTTTATTGTCTAAGTTGAGGGTGTTTAT